>NW_028244883.1:0-92626 GCF_964263255.1 Lissotriton vulgaris
CATGTTTAAAGTGATTTTCATGCTTCCAGGGGCCCAAAACACAAGATTTATGGAATGGTTAAAAGTGCATGAAAATGGCCAATTTACTCACTCTGAGTTCTCAAAAAGGGTTTCTTCACCCCGGGAAGTTAATTAAATACCATTTGGAGGCATTTAATGTTCGAGCAAAAACGGCTGATTTTCGACAAAAGAGATAACACCCCCCCATTACGTCATGCTTCAGAAATGTGGAAAATGGTCCGTTTTCAAATGTTTTATTTTTGAACGTCAGTTCACATTTGTAGGTGGATCATCAGTGTTAGAGCTAAAATTAGCATGTTTAAAGTGATTTTCATGCTTCCAGGGGCTCGGGAAGTTAATTAAATACCATTTGGAGGCATTTAATGTTCGAGCAAAAACGGCTGATTTTCGACAAAAGAGATAACACCCCCCCATTACGTCATGCTTCAGAAATGTGGAAAATGGTCCGTTTTCAAATGTTTTATTTTTGAACGTCAGTTCACATTTGTAGGTGGATCATCAGTGTTAGAGCTAAAATTAGCATGTTTAAAGTGATTTTCATGCTTCCAGGGGCCCAAAACACAAGATTTATGGAATGGTTAAAAGTGCATGAAAATGGCCAATTTACTCACTCTGAGTTCTCAAAAAGGGTTTCTTCACCCCGGGAAGTTAATTAAATACCATTTGGAGGCATTTAATGTTCGAGCAAAAACGGCTGATTTTCGACAAAAGAGATAACACCCCCCCATTACGTCATGCTTCAGAAATGTGGAAAATGGTCCGTTTTCAAATGTTTTATTTTTGAACGTCAGTTCACATTTGTAGGTGGATCATCAGTGTTAGAGCTAAAATTAGCATGTTTAAAGTGATTTTCATGCTTCCAGGGGCTCGGGAAGTTAATTAAATACCATTTGGAGGCATTTAATGTTCGAGCAAAAACGGCTGATTTTCGACAAAAGAGATAACACCCCCCCATTACGTCATGCTTCAGAAATGTGGAAAATGGTCCGTTTTCAAATGTTTTATTTTTGAACGTCAGTTCACATTTGTAGGTGGATCATCAGTGTTAGAGCTAAAATTAGCATGTTTAAAGTGATTTTCATGCTTCCAGGGGCTCGGGAAGTTAATTAAATACCATTTGGAGGCATTTAATGTTCGAGCAAAAACGGCTGATTTTCGACAAAAGAGATAACACCCCCCCATTACGTCATGCTTCAGAAATGTGGAAAATGGTCCGTTTTCAAATGTTTTATTTTTGAACGTCAGTTCACATTTGTAGGTGGATCATCAGTGTTAGAGCTAAAATTAGCATGTTTAAAATGATTTTCATGCTTCCAGGGGCCCAAAACACAAGATTTATTGAATGGTTAAAAGTGCATGAAATGGCCAATTTACTCACTCTGAGTTCTCAAAAAGGGTTTCTTCACCCCGGGAAGTTAATTAAATACCATTTGGAGGCATTTAATGTTCGAGCAAAAACGGCTGATTTTCGACAAAAGAGATAACACCCCCCCATTACGTCATGCTTCAGAAATGTGGAAAATGGTCCGTTTTCAAATGTTTTATTTTTGAACGTCAGTTCACATTTGTAGGTGGATCATCAGTGTTAGAGCTAAAATTAGCATGTTTAAAGTGATTTTCATGCTTCCAGGGGCCCAAAACACAAGATTTATGGAATGGTTAAAAGTGCATGAAAATGGCCAATTTACTCACTCTGAGTTCTCAAAAAGGGTTTCTTCACCCCGGGAAGTTAATTAAATACCATTTGGAGGCATTTAATGTTCGAGCAAAAACGGCTGATTTTCGACAAAAGAGATAACACCCCCCCATTACGTCATGCTTCAGAAATGTGGAAAATGGTCCGTTTTCAAATGTTTTATTTTTGAACATCAGTTCACATTTGTAGGTGGATCATCAGTGTTAGAGCTAAAATTAGCATGTTTAAAGTGATTTTCATGCTTCCAGGGGCTCGGGAAGTTAATTAAATACCATTTGGAGGCATTTAATGTTCGAGCAAAAACGGCTGATTTTCGACAAAAGAGATAACACCCCCCCATTACGTCATGCTTCAGAAATGTGGAAAATGGTCCGTTTTCAAATGTTTTATTTTTGAACGTCAGTTCACATTTGTAGGTGGATCATCAGTGTTAGAGCTAAAATTAGCATGTTTAAAGTGATTTTCATGCTTCCAGGGGCCCAAAAAACAAGATTTATGGAATGGTTAAAAGTGCATGAAAATGGCCAATTTACTCACTCTGAGTTCTCAAAAAGGGTTTCTTCACCCCGGGAAGTTAATTAAATACCATTTGGAGGCATTTAATGTTCGAGCAAAAACGGCTGATTTTCGACAAAAGAGATAACACCCCCCCATTACGTCATGCTTCAGAAATGTGGAAAATGGTCCGTTTTCAAATGTTTTATTTTTGAACGTCAGTTCACATTTGTAGGTGGATCATCAGTGTTAGAGCTAAAATTAGCATGTTTAAAGTGATTTTCATGCTTCCAGGGGCTCGGGAAGTTAATTAAATACCATTTGGAGGCATTTAATGTTCGAGCAAAAACGGCTGATTTTCGACAAAAGAGATAACACCCCCCCATTACGTCATGCTTCAGAAATGTGGAAAATGGTCCGTTTTCAAATGTTTTATTTTTGAACGTCAGTTCACATTTGTAGGTGGATCATCAGTGTTAGAGCTAAAATTAGCATGTTTAAAGTGATTTTCATGCTTCCAGGGGCCCAAAACACAAGATTTATGGAATGGTTAAAAGTGCATGAAAATGGCCAATTTACTCACTCTGAGTTCTCAAAAAGGGTTTCTTCACCCCGGGAAGTTAATTAAATACCATTTGGAGGCATTTAATGTTCGAGCAAAAACGGCTGATTTTCGACAAAAGAGATAACACCCCCCCATTACGTCATGCTTCAGAAATGTGGAAAATGGTCCGTTTTCAAATGTTTTATTTTTGAACGTCAGTTCACATTTGTAGGTGGATCATCAGTGTTAGAGCTAAAATTAGCATGTTTAAAGTGATTTTCATGCTTCCAGGGGCCCAAAATACAAGATTTATGGAATGGTTAAAAGTGCATGAAAATGGCCAATTTACTCACTCTGAGTTCTCAAAAAGGGTTTCTTCACCCCGGGAAGTTAATTAAATACCATTTGGAGGCATTTAATGTTAGAGCAAAAACGGCTGATTTTCGACAAAAGAGATAACACCCCCCCATTACGTCATGCTTCAGAAATGTGGAAAATGGTCCGTTTTCAAATGTTTTATTTTTGAACGTCAGTTCACATTTGTAGGTGGATCATCAGTGTTAGAGCTAAAATTAGCATGTTTAAAGTGATTTTCATGCTTCCAGGGGCCCAAAACACAAGATTTATGGAATGGTTAAAAGTGCATGAAAATGGCCAATTTACTCACTCTGAGTTCTCAAAAAGGGTTTCTTCACCCCGGGAAGTTAATTAAATACCATTTGGAGGCATTTAATGTTAGAGCAAAAACGGCTGATTTTCGACAAAAGAGCTAACACCCCCCCATTACGTCATGCTTCAGAAATGTGGAAAATGGTCCGTTTTCAAATGTTTTATTTTTGAACGTCAGTTCACATTTGTAGGTGGATCATCAGTGTTAGAGCTAAAATTAGCATGTTTAAAGTGATTTTCATGCTTCTTGGGGCCCAAAACACAAGATTTATGGAATGGTTAAAAGTGCATGAAAATGGCCAATTTACTCACTCTGAGTTCTCAAAAAGGGTTTCTTCACCCCGGGAAGTTAATTAAATACCATTTGGAGGCATTTAATGTTAGAGCAAAAACGGCTGATTTTCGACAAAAGAGATAACACCCCCCCATTACGTCATGCTTCAGAAATGTGGAAAATGGTCCGTTTTCAAATGTTTTATTTTTGAACGTCAGTTCACATTTGTAGGTGGATCATCAGTGTTAGAGCTAAAATTAGCATGTTTAAAGTGATTTTCATGCTTCCAGGGGCCCAAAACACAAGATTTATGGAATGGTTAAAAGTGCATGAAAATGGCCAATTTACTCACTCTGAGTTCTCAAAAAGGGTTTCTTCACCCCGGGAAGTTAATTAAATACCATTTGGAGGCATTTAATGTTCGAGCAAAAACGGCTGATTTTCGACAAAAGAGATAACACCCCCCCATTACGTCATGCTTCAGAAATGTGGAAAATGGTCCGTTTTCAAATGTTTTATTTTTGAATGTCAGTTCACATTTGTAGGTGGATCATCAGTGTTAGAGCTAAAATTAGCATGTTTAAAGTGATTTTCATGCTTCCAGGGGCTCGGGAAGTTAATTAAATACCATTTGGAGGCATTTAATGTTCGAGCAAAAACGGCTGATTTTCGACAAAAGAGATAACACCCCCCCATTACGTCATGCTTCAGAAATGTGGAAAATGGTCCGTTTTCAAATGTTTTATTTTTGAACGTCAGTTCACATTTGTAGGTGGATCATCAGTGTTAGAGCTAAAATTAGCATGTTTAAAGTGATTTTCATGCTTCCAGGGGCCCAAAACACAAGATTTATGGAATGGTTAAAAGTGCATGAAAATGGCCAATTTACTCACTCTGAGTTCTCAAAAAGGGTTTCTTCACCCCGGGAAGTTAATTAAATACCATTTGGAGGCATTTAATGTTCGAGCAAAAACGGCTGATTTTCGACAAAAGAGATAACACCCCCCCATTACGTCATGCTTCAGAAATGTGGAAAATGGTCCGTTTTCAAATGTTTTATTTTTGAACGTCAGTTCACATTTGTAGGTGGATCATCAGTGTTAGAGCTAAAATTAGCATGTTTAAAGTGATTTTCATGCTTCCAGGGGCTCGGGAAGTTAATTAAATACCATTTGGAGGCATTTAATGTTCGAGCAAAAACGGCTGATTTTCGACAAAAGAGATAACACCCCCCCATTACGTCATGCTTCAGAAATGTGGAAAATGGTCCGTTTTCAAATGTTTTATTTTTGAACGTCAGTTCACATTTGTAGGTGGATCATCAGTGTTAGAGCTAAAATTAGCATGTTTAAAGTGATTTTCATGCTTCCAGGGGCCCAAAACACAAGATTTATGGAATGGTTAAAAGTGCATGAAAATGGCCAATTTACTCACTCTGAGTTCTCAAAAAGGGTTTCTTCACCCCGGGAAGTTAATTAAATACCATTTGGAGGCATTTAATGTTCGAGCAAAAACGGCTGATTTTCGACAAAAGAGATAACACCCCCCCATTACGTCATGCTTCAGAAATGTGGAAAATGGTCCGTTTTCAAATGTTTTATTTTTGAACGTCAGTTCACATTTGTAGGTGGATCATCAGTGTTAGAGCTAAAATTAGCATGTTTAAAGTGATTTTCATGCTTCCAGGGGCCCAAAACACAAGATTTATGGAATGGTTAAAAGTGCATGAAAATGGCCAATTTACTCACTCTGAGTTCTCAAAAAGGGTTTCTTCACCCCGGGAAGTTAATTAAATACCATTTGGAGGCATTTAATGTTAGAGCAAAAATGGCTGATTTTCGACAAAAGAGCTAACACCCCCCCATTACGTCATGCTTCAGAAATGTGGAAAATGGTCCGTTTTCAAATGTTTTATTTTTGAACGTCAGTTCACATTTGTAGGTGGATCATCAGTGTTAGAGCTAAAATTAGCATGTTTAAAGTGATTTTCATGCTTCTTGGGGCCCAAAACACAAGATTTATGGAATGGTTAAAAGTGCATGAAAATGGCCAATTTACTCACTCTGAGTTCTCAAAAAGGGTTTCTTCACCCCGGGAAGTTAATTAAATACCATTTGGAGGCATTTAATGTTAGAGCAAAAACGGCTGATTTTCGACAAAAGAGATAACACCCCCCCATTACGTCATGCTTCAGAAATGTGGAAAATGGTCCGTTTTCAAATGTTTTATTTTTGAACGTCAGTTCACATTTGTAGGTGGATCATCAGTGTTAGAGCTAAAATTAGCATGTTTAAAGTGATTTTCATGCTTCCAGGGGCCCAAAACACAAGATTTATGGAATGGTTAAAAGTGCATGAAAATGGCCAATTTACTCACTCTGAGTTCTCAAAAAGGGTTTCTTCACCCCGGGAAGTTAATTAAATACCATTTGGAGGCATTTAATGTTCGAGCAAAAACGGCTGATTTTCGACAAAAGAGATAACACCCCCCCATTACGTCATGCTTCAGAAATGTGGAAAATGGTCCGTTTTCAAATGTTTTATTTTTGAATGTCAGTTCACATTTGTAGGTGGATCATCAGTGTTAGAGCTAAAATTAGCATGTTTAAAGTGATTTTCATGCTTCCAGGGGCTCGGGAAGTTAATTAAATACCATTTGGAGGCATTTAATGTTCGAGCAAAAACGGCTGATTTTCGACAAAAGAGATAACACCCCCCCATTACGTCATGCTTCAGAAATGTGGAAAATGGTCCGTTTTCAAATGTTTTATTTTTGAACGTCAGTTCACATTTGTAGGTGGATCATCAGTGTTAGAGCTAAAATTAGCATGTTTAAAGTGATTTTCATGCTTCCAGGGGCCCAAAACACAAGATTTATGGAATGGTTAAAAGTGCATGAAAATGGCCAATTTACTCACTCTGAGTTCTCAAAAAGGGTTTCTTCACCCCGGGAAGTTAATTAAATACCATTTGGAGGCATTTAATGTTCGAGCAAAAACGGCTGATTTTCGACAAAAGAGATAACACCCCCCCATTACGTCATGCTTCAGAAATGTGGAAAATGGTCCGTTTTCAAATGTTTTATTTTTGAACGTCAGTTCACATTTGTAGGTGGATCATCAGTGTTAGAGCTAAAATTAGCATGTTTAAAGTGATTTTCATGCTTCCAGGGGCTCGGGAAGTTAATTAAATACCATTTGGAGGCATTTAATGTTCGAGCAAAAACGGCTGATTTTCGACAAAAGAGATAACACCCCCCCATTACGTCATGCTTCAGAAATGTGGAAAATGGTCCGTTTTCAAATGTTTTATTTTTGAACGTCAGTTCACATTTGTAGGTGGATCATCAGTGTTAGAGCTAAAATTAGCATGTTTAAAGTGATTTTCATGCTTCCAGGGGCCCAAAACACAAGATTTATGGAATGGTTAAAAGTGCATGAAAATGGCCAATTTACTCACTCTGAGTTCTCAAAAAGGGTTTCTTCACCCCGGGAAGTTAATTAAATACCATTTGGAGGCATTTAATGTTCGAGCAAAAACGGCTGATTTTCGACAAAAGAGATAACACCCCCCCATTACGTCATGCTTCAGAAATGTGGAAAATGGTCCGTTTTCAAATGTTTTATTTTTGAATGTCAGTTCACATTTGTAGGTGGATCATCAGTGTTAGAGCTAAAATTAGCATGTTTAAAGTGATTTTCATGCTTCCAGGGGCTCGGGAAGTTAATTAAATACCATTTGGAGGCATTTAATGTTCGAGCAAAAACGGCTGATTTTCGACAAAAGAGATAACACCCCCCCATTACGTCATGCTTCAGAAATGTGGAAAATGGTCCGTTTTCAAATGTTTTATTTTTGAACGTCAGTTCACATTTGTAGGTGGATCATCAGTGTTAGAGCTAAAATTAGCATGTTTAAAGTGATTTTCATGCTTCCAGGGGCTCGGGAAGTTAATTAAATACCATTTGGAGGCATTTAATGTTCGAGCAAAAACGGCTGATTTTCGACAAAAGAGATAACACCCCCCTATTACGTCATGCTTCAGAAATGTGGAAAATGGTCCGTTTTCAAATGTTTTATTTTTGAACGTCAGTTCACATTTGTAGGTGGATCATCAGTGTTAGAGCTAAAATTAGCATGTTTAAAATGATTTTCATGCTTCCAGGGGCCCAAAACACAAGATTTATGGAATGGTTAAAAGTGCATGAAAATGGCCAATTTACTCACTCTGAGTTCTCAAAAAGGGTTTCTTCACCCCGGGAAGTTAATTAAATACCATTTGGAGGCATTTAATGTTCGAGCAAAAACGGCTGATTTTCGACAAAAGAGATAACACCCCCCCATTACGTCATGCTTCAGAAATGTGGAAAATGGTCCGTTTTCAAATGTTTTATTTTTGAACGTCAGTTCACATTTGTAGGTGGATCATCAGTGTTAGAGCTAAAATTAGCATGTTTAAAGTGATTTTCATGCTTCCAGGGGCCCAAAACACAAGATTTATGGAATGGTTAAAAGTGCATGAAAATGGCCAATTTACTCACTCTGAGTTCTCAAAAAGGGTTTCTTCACCCCGGGAAGTTAATTAAATACCATTTGGAGGCATTTAATGTTCGAGCAAAAACGGCTGATTTTCGACAAAAGAGATAACACCCCCCCATTACGTCATGCTTCAGAAATGTGGAAAATGGTCCGTTTTCAAATGTTTTATTTTTGAACATCAGTTCACATTTGTAGGTGGATCATCAGTGTTAGAGCTAAAATTAGCATGTTTAAAGTGATTTTCATGCTTCCAGGGGCTCGGGAAGTTAATTAAATACCATTTGGAGGCATTTAATGTTCGAGCAAAAACGGCTGATTTTCGACAAAAGAGATAACACCCCCCCATTACGTCATGCTTCAGAAATGTGGAAAATGGTCCGTTTTCAAATGTTTTATTTTTGAACGTCAGTTCACATTTGTAGGTGGATCATCAGTGTTAGAGCTAAAATTAGCATGTTTAAAGTGATTTTCATGCTTCCAGGGGCCCAAAAAACAAGATTTATGGAATGGTTAAAAGTGCATGAAAATGGCCAATTTACTCACTCTGAGTTCTCAAAAAGGGTTTCTTCACCCCGGGAAGTTAATTAAATACCATTTGGAGGCATTTAATGTTCGAGCAAAAACGGCTGATTTTCGACAAAAGAGATAACACCCCCCCATTACGTCATGCTTCAGAAATGTGGAAAATGGTCCGTTTTCAAATGTTTTATTTTTGAACGTCAGTTCACATTTGTAGGTGGATCATCAGTGTTAGAGCTAAAATTAGCATGTTTAAAGTGATTTTCATGCTTCCAGGGGCTCGGGAAGTTAATTAAATACCATTTGGAGGCATTTAATGTTCGAGCAAAAACAGCTGATTTTCGACAAAAGAGATAACACCCCCCCATTACGTCATGCTTCAGAAATGTGGAAAATGGTCAGTTTTCAAATGTTTTATTTTTGAACGTCAGTTCACATTTGTAGGTGGATCATCAGTGTTAGAGCTAAAATTAGCATGTTTAAAGTGATTTTCATGCTTCCAGGGGCCCAAAACACAAGATTTATGGAATGGTTAAAAGTGCATGAAAATGGCCAATTTACTCACTCTGAGTTCTCAAAAAGGGTTTCTTCACCCCGGGAAGTTAATTAAATACCATTTGGAGGCATTTAATGTTCGAGCAAAAACGGCTGATTTTCGACAAAAGAGATAACACCCCCCCATTACGTCATGCTTCAGAAATGTGGAAAATGGTCCGTTTTCAAATGTTTTATTTTTGAACGTCAGTTCACATTTGTAGGTGGATCATCAGTGTTAGAGCTAAAATTAGCATGTTTAAAGTGATTTTCATGCTTCCAGGGGCCCAAAACACAAGATTTATGGAATGGTTAAAAGTGCATGAAAATGGCCAATTTACTCACTCTGAGTTCTCAAAAAGGGTTTCTTCACCCCGGGAAGTTAATTAAATACCATTTGGAGGCATTTAATGTTAGAGCAAAAACGGCTGATTTTCGACAAAAGAGATAACACCCCCCCATTACGTCATGCTTCAGAAATGTGGAAAATGGTCCGTTTTCAAATGTTTTATTTTTGAACGTCAGTTCACATTTGTAGGTGGATCATCAGTGTTAGAGCTAAAATTAGCATGTTTAAAGTGATTTTCATGCTTCCAGGGGCCCAAAACACAAGATTTATGGAATGGTTAAAAGTGCATGAAAATGGCCAATTTACTCACTCTGAGTTCTCAAAAAGGGTTTCTTCACCCCGGGAAGTTAATTAAATACCATTTGGAGGCATTTAATGTTAGAGCAAAAACGGCTGATTTTCGACAAAAGAGATAACACCCCCCCATTACGTCATGCTTCAGAAATGTGGAAAATGGTCCGTTTTCAAATGTTTTATTTTTGAACGTCAGTTCACATTTGTAGGTGGATCATCAGTGTTAGAGCTAAAATTAGCATGTTTAAAGTGATTTTCATGCTTCCAGGGGCCCAAAACACAAGATTTATGGAATGGTTAAAAGTGCATGAAAATGGCCAATTTACTCACTCTGAGTTCTCAAAAAGGGTTTCTTCACCCCGGGAAGTTAATTAAATACCATTTGGAGGCATTTAATGTTAGAGCAAAAACGGCTGATTTTCGACAAAAGAGATAACACCCCCCCATTACGTCATGCTTCAGAAATGTGGAAAATGGTCCGTTTTCAAATGTTTTATTTTTGAACGTCAGTTCACATTTGTAGGTGGATCATCAGTGTTAGAGCTAAAATTAGCATGTTTAAAGTGATTTTCATGCTTCCAGGGGCCCAAAACACAAGATTTATGGAATGGTTAAAAGTGCATGAAAATGGCCAATTTACTCACTCTGAGTTCTCAAAAAGGGTTTCTTCACCCCGGGAAGTTAATTAAATACCATTTGGAGGCATTTAATGTTAGAGCAAAAACGGCTGATTTTCGACAAAAGAGATAACACCCCCCCATTACGTCATGCTTCAGAAATGTGGAAAATGGTCCGTTTTCAAATGTTTTATTTTTGAACGTCAGTTCACATTTGTAGGTGGATCATCAGTGTTAGAGCTAAAATTAGCATGTTTAAAGTGATTTTCATGCTTCCAGGGGCCCAAAACACAAGATTTATGGAATGGTTAAAAGTGCATGAAAATGGCCAATTTACTCACTCTGAGTTCTCAAAAAGGGTTTCTTCACCCCGGGAAGTTAATTAAATACCATTTGGAGGCATTTAATGTTCGAGCAAAAACGGCTGATTTTCGACAAAAGAGATAACACCCCCCCATTACGTCATGCTTCAGAAATGTGGAAAATGGTCCGTTTTCAAATGTTTTATTTTTGAACGTCAGTTCACATTTGTAGGTGGATCATCAGTGTTAGAGCTAAAATTAGCATGTTTAAAGTGATTTTCATGCTTCCAGGGGCTCGGGAAGTTAATTAAATACCATTTGGAGGCATTTAATGTTCGAGCAAAAACGGCTGATTTTCGACAAAAGAGATAACACCCCCCCATTACGTCATGCTTCAGAAATGTGGAAAATGGTCCGTTTTCAAATGTTTTATTTTTGAACGTCAGTTCACATTTGTAGGTGGATCATCAGTGTTAGAGCTAAAATTAGCATGTTTAAAGTGATTTTCATGCTTCCAGGGGCCCAAAACACAAGATTTATGGAATGGTTAAAAGTGCATGAAAATGGCCAATTTACTCACTCTGAGTTCTCAAAAAGGGTTTCTTCACCCCGGGAAGTTAATTAAATACCATTTGGAGGCATTTAATGTTCGAGCAAAAACGGCTGATTTTCGACAAAAGAGATAACACCCCCCCATTACGTCATGCTTCAGAAATGTGGAAAATGGTCCGTTTTCAAATGTTTTATTTTTGAACGTCAGTTCACATTTGTAGGTGGATCATCAGTGTTAGAGCTAAAATTAGCATGTTTAAAGTGATTTTCATGCTTCCAGGGGCTCGGGAAGTTAATTAAATACCATTTGGAGGCATTTAATGTTCGAGCAAAAACGGCTGATTTTCGACAAAAGAGATAACACCCCCCCATTACGTCATGCTTCAGAAATGTGGAAAATGGTCCGTTTTCAAATGTTTTATTTTTGAACGTCAGTTCACATTTGTAGGTGGATCATCAGTGTTAGAGCTAAAATTAGCATGTTTAAAGTGATTTTCATGCTTCCAGGGGCCCAAAACACAAGATTTATGGAATGGTTAAAAGTGCATGAAAATGGCCAATTTACTCACTCTGAGTTCTCAAAAAGGGTTTCTTCACCCCGGGAAGTTAATTAAATACCATTTGGAGGCATTTAATGTTCGAGCAAAAACGGCTGATTTTCGACAAAAGAGATAACACCCCCCCATTACGTCATGCTTCAGAAATGTGGAAAATGGTCCGTTTTCAAATGTTTTATTTTTGAACGTCAGTTCACATTTGTAGGTGGATCATCAGTGTTAGAGCTAAAATTAGCATGTTTAAAGTGATTTTCATGCTTCCAGGGGCTCGGGAAGTTAATTAAATACCATTTGGAGGCATTTAATGTTCGAGCAAAAACGGCTGATTTTCGACAAAAGAGATAACACCCCCCCATTACGTCATGCTTCAGAAATGTGGAAAATGGTCCGTTTTCAAATGTTTTATTTTTGAACGTCAGTTCACATTTGTAGGTGGATCATCAGTGTTAGAGCTAAAATTAGCATGTTTAAAGTGATTTTCATGCTTCCAGGGGCCCAAAACACAAGATTTATGGAATGGTTAAAAGTGCATGAAAATGGCCAATTTACTCACTCTGAGTTCTCAAAAAGGGTTTCTTCACCCCGGGAAGTTAATTAAATACCATTTGGAGGCATTTAATGTTCGAGCAAAAACGGCTGATTTTCGACAAAAGAGATAACACCCCCCCATTACGTCATGCTTCAGAAATGTGGAAAATGGTCCGTTTTCAAATGTTTTATTTTTGAACGTCAGTTCACATTTGTAGGTGGATCATCAGTGTTAGAGCTAAAATTAGCATGTTTAAAGTGATTTTCATGCTTCCAGGGGCCCAAAACACAAGATTTATGGAATGGTTAAAAGTGCATGAAAATGGCCAATTTACTCACTCTGAGTTCTCAAAAAGGGTTTCTTCACCCCGGGAAGTTAATTAAATACCATTTGGAGGCATTTAATGTTCAAGCAAAAACGGCTGATTTTCGACAAAAGAGATAACACCCCCCCATTACGTCATGCTTCAGAAATGTGGAAAATGGTCCGTTTTCAAATGTTTTATTTTTGAACGTCAGTTCACATTTGTAGGTGGATCATCAGTGTTAGAGCTAAAATTAGCATGTTTAAAGTGATTTTCATGCTTCCAGGGGCCCAAAACACAAGATTTATGGAATGGTTAAAAGTGCATGAAAATGGCCAATTTACTCACTCTGAGTTCTCAAAAAGGGTTTCTTCACCCCGGGAAGTTAATTAAATACCATTTGGAGGCATTTAATGTTCGAGCAAAAACGGCTGATTTTCGACAAAAGAGATAACACCCCCCCATTACGTCATGCTTCAGAAATGTGGAAAATGGTCCGTTTTCAAATGTTTTATTTTTGAACGTCAGTTCACATTTGTAGGTGGATCATCAGTGTTAGAGCTAAAATTAGCATGTTTAAAGTGATTTTCATGCTTCCAGGGGCTCGGGAAGTTAATTAAATACCATTTGGAGGCATTTAATATTCGAGCAAAAACGGCTGATTTTCGACAAAAGAGATAACACCCCCCCATTACGTCATGCTTCAGAAATGTGGAAAATGGTCCGTTTTTAAATGTTTTATTTTTGAACGTCAGTTCACATTTGTAGGTGGATCATCAGTGTTAGAGCTAAAATTAGCATGTTTAAAGTGATTTTCATGCTTCCAGGGGCCCAAAACACAAGATTTATGGAATGGTTAAAAGTGCATGAAAATGGCCAATTTACTCACTCTGAGTTCTCAAAAAGGGTTTCTTCACCCCGGGAAGTTAATTAAATACCATTTGGAGGCATTTAATGTTCGAGCAAAAACGGCTGATTTTCGACAAAAGAGATAACACCCCCCCATTACGTCATGCTTCAGAAATGTGGAAAATGGTCCGTTTTCAAATGTTTTATTTTTGAACGTCAGTTCACATTTGTAGGTGGATCATCAGTGTTAGAGCTAAAATTAGCATGTTTAAAGTGATTTTCATGCTTCCAGGGGCTCGGGAAGTTAATTAAATACCATTTGGAGGCATTTAATGTTCGAGCAAAAACGGCTGATTTTCGACAAAAGAGATAACACCCCCCCATTACGTCATGCTTCAGAAATGTGGAAAATGGTCCGTTTTCAAATGTTTTATTTTTGAACGTCAGTTCACATTTGTAGGTGGATCATCAGTGTTAGAGCTAAAATTAGCATGTTTAAAGTGATTTTCATGCTTCCAGGGGCCCAAAACACAAGATTTATGGAATGGTTAAAAGTGCATGAAAATGGCCAATTTACTCACTCTGAGTTCTCAAAAAGGGTTTCTTCACCCCGGGAAGTTAATTAAATACCATTTGGAGGCATTTAATGTTCGAGCAAAAACGGCTGATTTTCGACAAAAGAGATAACACCCCCCCATTACGTCATGCTTCAGAAATGTGGAAAATGGTCCGTTTTCAAATGTTTTATTTTTGAACGTCAGTTCACATTTGTAGGTGGATCATCAGTGTTAGAGCTAAAATTAGCATGTTTAAAGTGATTTTCATGCTTCCAGGGGCCCAAAACACAAGATTTATGGAATGGTTAAAAGTGCATGAAAATTGCCAATTTACTCACTCTGAGTTCTCAAAAAGGGTTTCTTCACCCCGGGAAGTTAATTAAATACCATTTGGAGGCATTTAATGTTCGAGCAAAAACGGCTCATTTTCGACAAAAGAGATAACACCCCCCCATTACGTCATGCTTCAGAAATGTGGAAAATGGTCCGTTTTCAAATGTTTTATTTTTGAACGTCAGTTCACATTTGTAGGTGGATCATCAGTGTTAGAGCTAAAATTAGCATGTTTAAAGTGATTTTCATGCTTCCAGGGGCCCAAAACACAAGATTTATGGAATGGTTAAAAGTGCATGAAAATGGCCAATTTACTCACTCTGAGTTCTCAAAAAGGGTTTCTTCACCCCGGGAAGTTAATTAAATACCATTTGGAGGCATTTAATGTTCGAGCAAAAACGGCTGATTTTCGACAAAAGAGATAACACCTCCCCATTACGTCATGCTTCAGAAATGTGGAAAATGGTCCGTTTTCAAATGTTTTATTTTTGAACGTCAGTTCACATTTGTAGGTGGATCATCAGTGTTAGAGCTAAAATTAGCATGTTTAAAGTGATTTTCATGCTTCCAGGGGCCCAAAACACAAGATTTATGGAATGGTTAAAAGTGCATGAAAATGGCCAATTTACTCACTCTGAGTTCTCAAAAAGGGTTTCTTCACCCCGGGAAGTTAATTAAATACCATTTGGAGGCATTTAATGTTCGAGCAAAAACGGCTGATTTTCGACAAAAGAGATAACACCCCCCCATTACGTCATGCTTCAGAAATGTGGAAAATGGTCCGTTTTCAAATGTTTTATTTTTGAACGTCAGTTCACATTTGTAGGTGGATCATCAGTGTTAGAGCTAAAATTAGCATGTTTAAAGTGATTTTCATGCTTCCAGGGGCTCGGGAAGTTAATTAAATACCATTTGGAGGCATTTAATGTTCGAGCAAAAACGGCTGATTTTCGACAAAAGAGATAACACCCCCCCATTACGTCATGCTTCAGAAATGTGGAAAATGGTCCGTTTTCAAATGTTTTATTTTTGAACGTCAGTTCACATTTGTAGGTGGATCATCAGTGTTAGAGCTAAAATTAGCATGTTTAAAGTGATTTTCATGCTTCCAGGGGCCCAAAACACAAGATTTATGGAATGGTTAAAAGTGCATGAAAATGGCCAATTTACTCACTCTGAGTTCTCAAAAAGGGTTTCTTCACCCCGGGAAGTTAATTAAATACCATTTGGAGGCATTTAATGTTAGAGCAAAAACGGCTGATTTTCGACAAAAGAGATAACACCCCCCCATTACGTCATGCTTCAGAAATGTGGAAAATGGTCCGTTTTCAAATGTTTTATTTTTGAACGTCAGTTCACATTTGTAGGTGGATCATCAGTGTTAGAGCTAAAATTAGCATGTTTAAAGTGATTTTCATGCTTCCAGGGGCCCAAAACACAAGATTTATGGAATGGTTAAAAGTGCATGAAAATGGCCAATTTACTCACTCTGAGTTCTCAAAAAGGGTTTCTTCACCCCGGGAAGTTAATTAAATACCATTTGGAGGCATTTAATGTTAGAGCAAAAACGGCTGATTTTCGACAAAAGAGCTAACACCCCCCCATTACGTCATGCTTCAGAAATGTGGAAAATGGTCCGTTTTCAAATGTTTTATTTTTGAACGTCAGTTCACATTTGTAGGTGGATCATCAGTGTTAGAGCTAAAATTAGCATGTTTAAAGTGATTTTCATGCTTCTTGGGGCCCAAAACACAAGATTTATGGAATGGTTAAAAGTGCATGAAAATGGCCAATTTACTCACTCTGAGTTCTCAAAAAGGGTTTCTTCACCCCGGGAAGTTAATTAAATACCATTTGGAGGCATTTAATGTTAGAGCAAAAACGGCTGATTTTCGACAAAAGAGATAACACCCCCCCATTACGTCATGCTTCAGAAATGTGGAAAATGGTCCGTTTTCAAATGTTTTATTTTTGAACGTCAGTTCACATTTGTAGGTGGATCATCAGTGTTAGAGCTAAAATTAGCATGTTTAAAGTGATTTTCATGCTTCCAGGGGCCCAAAACACAAGATTTATGGAATGGTTAAAAGTGCATGAAAATGGCCAATTTACTCACTCTGAGTTCTCAAAAAGGGTTTCTTCACCCCGGGAAGTTAATTAAATACCATTTGGAGGCATTTAATGTTCGAGCAAAAACGGCTGATTTTCGACAAAAGAGATAACACCCCCCCATTACGTCATGCTTCAGAAATGTGGAAAATGGTCCGTTTTCAAATGTTTTATTTTTGAACGTCAGTTCACATTTGTAGGTGGATCATCAGTGTTAGAGCTAAAATTAGCATGTTTAAAGTGATTTTCATGCTTCCAGGGGCTCGGGAAGTTAATTAAATACCATTTGGAGGCATTTAATGTTCGAGCAAAAACGGCTGATTTTCGACAAAAGAGATAACACCCCCCCATTACGTCATGCTTCAGAAATGTGGAAAATGGTCCGTTTTCAAATGTTTTATTTTTGAACGTCAGTTCACATTTGTAGGTGGATCATCAGTGTTAGAGCTAAAATTAGCATGTTTAAAGTGATTTTCATGCTTCCAGGGGCCCAAAACACAAGATTTATGGAATGGTTAAAAGTGCATGAAAATGGCCAATTTACTCACTCTGAGTTCTCAAAAAGGGTTTCTTCACCCCGGGAAGTTAATTAAATACCATTTGGAGGCATTTAATGTTCGAGCAAAAACGGCTGATTTTCGACAAAAGAGATAACACCCCCCCATTACGTCATGCTTCAGAAATGTGGAAAATGGTCCGTTTTCAAATGTTTTATTTTTGAACGTCAGTTCACATTTGTAGGTGGATCATCAGTGTTAGAGCTAAAATTAGCATGTTTAAAGTGATTTTCATGCTTCCAGGGGCTCGGGAAGTTAATTAAATACCATTTGGAGGCATTTAATGTTCGAGCAAAAACGGCTGATTTTCGACAAAAGAGATAACACCCCCCCATTACGTCATGCTTCAGAAATGTGGAAAATGGTCCGTTTTCAAATGTTTTATTTTTGAACGTCAGTTCACATTTGTAGGTGGATCATCAGTGTTAGAGCTAAAATTAGCATGTTTAAAGTGATTTTCATGCTTCCAGGGGCCCAAAACACAAGATTTATGGAATGGTTAAAAGTGCATGAAAATGGCCAATTTACTCACTCTGAGTTCTCAAAAAGGGTTTCTTCACCCCGGGAAGTTAATTAAATACCATTTGGAGGCATTTAATGTTCGAGCAAAAACGGCTGATTTTCGACAAAAGAGATAACACCCCCCCATTACGTCATGCTTCAGAAATGTGGAAAATGGTCCGTTTTCAAATGTTTTATTTTTGAACGTCAGTTCACATTTGTAGGTGGATCATCAGTGTTAGAGCTAAAATTAGCATGTTTAAAGTGATTTTCATGCTTCCAGGGGCTCGGGAAGTTAATTAAATACCATTTGGAGGCATTTAATGTTCGAGCAAAAACGGCTGATTTTCGACAAAAGAGATAACACCCCCCCATTACGTCATGCTTCAGAAATGTGGAAAATGGTCCGTTTTCAAATGTTTTATTTTTGAACGTCAGTTCACATTTGTAGGTGGATCATCAGTGTTAGAGCTAAAATTAGCATGTTTAAAGTGATTTTCATGCTTCCAGGGGCCCAAAACACAAGATTTATGGAATGGTTAAAAGTGCATGAAAATGGCCAATTTACTCACTCTGAGTTCTCAAAAAGGGTTTCTTCACCCCGGGAAGTTAATTAAATACCATTTGGAGGCATTTAATGTTCGAGCAAAAACGGCTGATTTTCGACAAAAGAGATAACACCCCCCCATTACGTCATGCTTCAGAAATGTGGAAAATGGTCCGTTTTCAAATGTTTTATTTTTGAACGTCAGTTCACATTTGTAGGTGGATCATCAGTGTTAGAGCTAAAATTAGCATGTTTAAAGTGATTTTCATGCTTCCAGGGGCCCAAAACACAAGATTTATGGAATGGTTAAAAGTGCATGAAAATGGCCAATTTACTCACTCTGAGTTCTCAAAAAGGGTTTCTTCACCCCGGGAAGTTAATTAAATACCATTTGGAGGCATTTAATGTTCGAGCAAAAACGGCTGATTTTCGACAAAAGAGATAACACCCCCCCATTACGTCATGCTTCAGAAATGTGGAAAATGGTCCGTTTTCAAATGTTTTATTTTTGAACGTCAGTTCACATTTGTAGGTGGATCATCAGTGTTAGAGCTAAAATTAGCATGTTTAAAGTGATTTTCATGCTTCCAGGGGCCCAAAACACAAGATTTATGGAATGGTTAAAAGTGCATGAAAATGGCCAATTTACTCACTCTGAGTTCTCAAAAAGGGTTTCTTCACCCCGGGAAGTTAATTAAATACCATTTGGAGGCATTTAATGTTCGAGCAAAAACGGCTGATTTTCGACAAAAGAGATAACACCCCCCCATTACGTCATGCTTCAGAAATGTGGAAAATGGTCCGTTTTCAAATGTTTTATTTTTGAACGTCAGTTCACATTTGTAGGTGGATCATCAGTGTTAGAGCTAAAATTAGCATGTTTAAAGTGATTTTCATGCTTCCAGGGGCTCGGGAAGTTAATTAAATACCATTTGGAGGCATTTAATGTTCGAGCAAAAACGGCTGATTTTCGACAAAAGAGATAACACCCCCCCATTACGTCATGCTTCAGAAATGTGGAAAATGGTCCGTTTTCAAATGTTTTATTTTTGAACGTCAGTTCACATTTGTAGGTGGATCATCAGTGTTAGAGCTAAAATTAGCATGTTTAAAGTGATTTTCATGCTTCCAGGGGCCCAAAACACAAGATTTATGGAATGGTTAAAAGTGCATGAAAATGGCCAATTTACTCACTCTGAGTTCTCAAAAAGGGTTTCTTCACCCCGGGAAGTTAATTAAATACCATTTGGAGGCATTTAATGTTCGAGCAAAAACGGCTGATTTTCGACAAAAGAGATAACACCCCCCCATTACGTCATGCTTCAGAAATGTGGAAAATGGTCCGTTTTCAAATGTTTTATTTTTGAACGTCAGTTCACATTTGTAGGTGGATCATCAGTGTTAGAGCTAAAATTAGCATGTTTAAAGTGATTTTCATGCTTCCAGGGGCTCGGGAAGTTAATTAAATACCATTTGGAGGCATTTAATGTTCGAGCAAAAACGGCTGATTTTCGACAAAAGAGATAACACCCCCCCATTACGTCATGCTTCAGAAATGTGGAAAATGGTCCGTTTTCAAATGTTTTATTTTTGAACGTCAGTTCACATTTGTAGGTGGATCATCAGTGTTAGAGCTAAAATTAGCATGTTTAAAGTGATTTTCATGCTTCCAGGGGCCCAAAACACAAGATTTATGGAATGGTTAAAAGTGCATGAAAATGGCCAATTTACTCACTCTGAGTTCTCAAAAAGGGTTTCTTCACCCCGGGAAGTTAATTAAATACCATTTGGAGGCATTTAATGTTCGAGCAAAAACGGCTGATTTTCGACAAAAGAGATAACACCCCCCCATTACGTCATGCTTCAGAAATGTGGAAAATGGTCCGTTTTCAAATGTTTTATTTTTGAACGTCAGTTCACATTTGTAGGTGGATCATCAGTGTTAGAGCTAAAATTAGCATGTTTAAAGTGATTTTCATGCTTCCAGGGGCCCAAAACACAAGATTTATGGAATGGTTAAAAGTGCATGAAAATGGCCAATTTACTCACTCTGAGTTCTCAAAAAGGGTTTCTTCACCCCGGGAAGTTAATTAAATACCATTTGGAGGCATTTAATGTTCGAGCAAAAACGGCTGATTTTCGACAAAAGAGATAACACCCCCCCATTACGTCATGCTTCAGAAATGTGGAAAATGGTCCGTTTTCAAATGTTTTATTTTTGAACGTCAGTTCACATTTGTAGGTGGATCATCAGTGTTAGAGCTAAAATTAGCATGTTTAAAGTGATTTTCATGCTTCCAGGGGCCCAAAACACAAGATTTATGGAATGGTTAAAAGTGCATGAAAATGGCCAATTTACTCACTCTGAGTTCTCAAAAAGGGTTTCTTCACCCCGGGAAGTTAATTAAATACCATTTGGAGGCATTTAATGTTCGAGCAAAAACGGCTGATTTTCGACAAAAGAGATAACACCTCCCCATTACGTCATGCTTCAGAAATGTGGAAAATGGTCCGTTTTCAAATGTTTTATTTTTGAACGTCAGTTCACATTTGTAGGTGGATCATCAGTGTTAGAGCTAAAATTAGCATGTTTAAAGTGATTTTCATGCTTCCAGGGGCCCAAAACACAAGATTTATGGAATGGTTAAAAGTGCATGAAAATGGCCAATTTACTCACTCTGAGTTCTCAAAAAGGGTTTCTTCACCCCGGGAAGTTAATTAAATACCATTTGGAGGCATTTAATGTTCGAGCAAAAACGGCTGATTTTCGACAAAAGAGATAACACCCCCCCATTACGTCATGCTTCAGAAATGTGGAAAATGGTCCGTTTTCAAATGTTTTATTTTTGAACGTCAGTTCACATTTGTAGGTGGATCATCAGTGTTAGAGCTAAAATTAGCATGTTTAAAGTGATTTTCATGCTTCCAGGGGCTCGGGAAGTTAATTAAATACCATTTGGAGGCATTTAATGTTCGAGCAAAAACGGCTGATTTTCGACAAAAGAGATAACACCCCCCCATTACGTCATGCTTCAGAAATGTGGAAAATGGTCCGTTTTCAAATGTTTTATTTTTGAACGTCAGTTCACATTTGTAGGTGGATCATCAGTGTTAGAGCTAAAATTAGCATGTTTAAAGTGATTTTCATGCTTCCAGGGGCCCAAAACACAAGATTTATGGAATGGTTAAAAGTGCATGAAAATGGCCAATTTACTCACTCTGAGTTCTCAAAAAGCGTTTCTTCACCCCGGGAAGTTAATTAAATACCATTTGGAGGCATTTAATGTTCGAGCAAAAACGGCTGATTTTCGACAAAAGAGATAACACCCCCCCATTACGTCATGCTTCAGAAATGTGGAAAATGGTCCGTTTTCAAATGTTTTATTTTTGAACGTCAGTTCACATTTGTAGGTGGATCATCAGTGTTAGAGCTAAAATTAGCATGTTTAAAGTGATTTTCATGCTTCCAGGGGCTCGGGAAGTTAATTAAATACCATTTGGAGGCATTTAATGTTCGAGCAAAAACGGCTGATTTTCGACAAAAGAGATAACACCCCCCCATTACGTCATGCTTCAGAAATGTGGAAAATGGTCCGTTTTCAAATGTTTTATTTTTGAACGTCAGTTCACATTTGTAGGTGGATCATCAGTGTTAGAGCTAAAATTAGCATGTTTAAAGTGATTTTCATGCTTCCAGGGGCCCAAAACACAAGATTTATGGAATGGTTAAAAGTGCATGAAAATGGCCAATTTACTCACTCTGAGTTCTCAAAAAGGGTTTCTTCACCCCGGGAAGTTAATTAAATACCATTTGGAGGCATTTAATGTTCGAGCAAAAACGGCTGATTTTCGACAAAAGAGATAACACCCCCCCATTACGTCATGCTTCAGAAATGTGGAAAATGGTCCGTTTTCAAATGTTTTATTTTTGAACGTCAGTTCACATTTGTAGGTGGATCATCAGTGTTAGAGCTAAAATTAGCATGTTTAAAGTGATTTTCATGCTTCCAGGGGCCCAAAACACAAGATTTATGGAATGGTTAAAAGTGCATGAAAATGGCCAATTTACTCACTCTGAGTTCTCAAAAAGGGTTTCTTCACCCCGGGAAGTTAATTAAATACCATTTGGAGGCATTTAATGTTCGAGCAAAAACGGCTGATTTTCGACAAAAGAGATAACACCCCCCCATTACGTCATGCTTCAGAAATGTGGAAAATGGTCCGTTTTCAAATGTTTTATTTTTGAACGTCAGTTCACATTTGTAGGTGGATCATCAGTGTTAGAGCTAAAATTAGCATGTTTAAAGTGATTTTCATGCTTCCAGGGGCCCAAAACACAAGATTTATGGAATGGTTAAAAGTGCATGAAAATGGCCAATTTACTCACTCTGAGTTCTCAAAAAGGGTTTCTTCACCCCGGGAAGTTAATTAAATACCATTTGGAGGCATTTAATGTTCGAGCAAAAACGGCTGATTTTCGACAAAAGAGATAACACCCCCCCCATTACGTCATGCTTCAGAAATGTGGAAAATGGTCCGTTTTCAAATGTTTTATTTTTGAACGTCAGTTCACATTTGTAGGTGGATCATCAGTGTTAGAGCTAAAATTAGCATGTTTAAAGTGATTTTCATGCTTCCAGGGGCTCGGGAAGTTAATTAAATACCATTTGGAGGCATTTAATGTTCGAGCAAAAACGGCTGATTTTCGACAAAAGAGATAACACCCCCCCATTACGTCATGCTTCAGAAATGTGGAAAATGGTCCGTTTTCAAATGTTTTATTTTTGAACGTCAGTTCACATTTGTAGGTGGATCATCAGTGTTAGAGCTAAAATTAGCATGTTTAAAGTGATTTTCATGCTTCCAGGGGCTCGGGAAGTTAATTAAATACCATTTGGAGGCATTTAATGTTCGAGCAAAAACGGCTGATTTTCGACAAAAGAGATAACACCCCCCCATTACGTCATGCTTCAGAAATGTGGAAAATGGTCCGTTTTCAAATGTTTTATTTTTTAAACGTCAGTTCACATTTGTAGGTGGATCATCAGTGTTAGAGCTAAAATTAGCATGTTTAAAGTGATTTTCATGCTTCCAGGGGCCCAAAACACAAGATTTATGGAATGGTTAAAAGTGCATGAAAATGGCCAATTTACTCACTCTGAGTTCTCAAAAAGGGTTTCTTCACCCCGGGAAGTTAATTAAATACCATTTGGAGGCATTTAATGTTCGAGCAAAAACGGCTGATTTTCGACAAAAGAGATAACACCCCCCCATTACGTCATGCTTCAGAAATGTGGAAAATGGTCCGTTTTCAAATGTTTTATTTTTGAACGTCAGTTCACATTTGTAGGTGGATCATCAGTGTTAGAGCTAAAATTAGCATGTTTAAAGTGATTTTCATGCTTCCAGGGGCCCAAAACACAAGATTTATGGAATGGTTAAAAGTGCATGAAAATGGCCAATTTACTCACTCTGAGTTCTCAAAAAGGGTTTCTTCACCCCGGGAAGTTAATTAAATACCATTTGGAGGCATTTAATGTTCGAGCAAAAACGGATGATTTTCGACAAAAGAGATAACACCCCCCCCATTACGTCATGCTTCAGAAATGTGGAAAATGGTCCGTTTTCAAATGTTTTATTTTTGAACGTCAGTTCACATTTGTAGGTGGATCATCAGTGTTAGAGCTAAAATTAGCATGTTTAAAGTGATTTTCATGCTTCCAGGGGCCCAAAACACAAGATTTATGGAATGGTTAAAAGTGCATGAAAATGGCCAATTTACTCACTCTGAGTTCTCAAAAAGGGTTTCTTCACCCCGGGAAGTTAATTAAATACCATTTGGAGGCATTTAATGTTAGAGCAAAAACGGCTGATTTTCGACAAAAGAGATAACACCCCCCCATTACGTCATGCTTCAGAAATGTGGAAAATGGTCCGTTTTCAAATGTTTTATTTTTGAACGTCAGTTCACATTTGTAGGTGGATCATCGGTGTTAGAGCTAAAATTAGCATGTTTAAAGTGATTTTCATGCTTCCAGGGGCCCAAAACACAAGATTTATGGAATGGTTAAAAGTGCATGAAAATGGCCAATTTACTCACTCTGAGTTCTCAAAAAGGGTTTCTTCACCCCGGGAAGTTAATTAAATACCATTTGGAGGCATTTAATGTTCGAGCAAAAACGGCTGATTTTCGACAAAAGAGATAACACCCCCCCATTACGTCATGCTTCAGAAATGTGGAAAATGGTCCGTTTTCAAATGTTTTATTTTTGAACGTCAGTTCACATTTGTAGGTGGATCATCAGTGTTAGAGCTAAAATTAGCATGTTTAAAGTGATTTTCAAGCTTCCAGGGGCTCGGGAAGTTAATTAAATACCATTTGGAGGCATTTAATGTTCGAGCAAAAACGGCTGATTTTCGACAAAAGAGATAACACCCCCCCATTACGTCATGCTTCAGAAATGTGGAAAATGGTCCGTTTTCAAATGTTTTATTTTTGAACGTCAGTTCACATTTGTAGGTGGATCATCAGTGTTAGAGCTAAAATTAGCATGTTTAAAGTGATTTTCATGCTTCCAGGGGCCCAAAACACAAGATTTATGGAATGGTTAAAAGTGCATGAAAATGGCCAATTTACTCACTCTGAGTTCTCAAAAAGGGTTTCTTCACCCCGGGAAGTTAATTAAATAACATTCGGAGACATTTAATGTTCGAGCAAAAACGGCTGATTTTCGACAAAAGAGATAACACCCCCCCATTACGTCATGCTTCAGAAATGTGGAAAATGGTCCGTTTTCAAATGTTTTATTTTTGAACGTCAGTTCACATTTGTAGGTGGATCATCAGTGTTAGAGCTAAAATTAGCATGTTTAAAGTGATTTTCATGCTTCCAGGGGCTCGGGAAGTTAATTAAATACCATTTGGAGGCATTTAATGTTCGAGCAAAAACGGCTGATTTTCGACAAAAGAGATAACACCCCCCCATTACGTCATGCTTCAGAAATGTGGAAAATGGTCCGTTTTCAAATGTTTTATTTTTGAACGTCAGTTCACATTTGTAGGTGGATCATCAGTGTTAGAGCTAAAATTAGCATGTTTAAAGTGATTTTCATGCTTCCAGGGGCCCAAAACACAAGATTTATGGAATGGTTAAAAGTGCATGAAAATGGCCAATTTACTCACTCTGAGTTCTCAAAAAGGGTTTCTTCACCCCGGGAAGTTAATTAAATACCATTTGGAGGCATTTAATGTTCGAGCAAAAACGGCTGATTTTCGACAAAAGAGATAACACCCCCCCATTACGTCATGCTTCAGAAATGTGGAAAATGGTCCGTTTTCAAATGTTTTATTTTTGAACGTCAGTTCACATTTGTAGGTGGATCATCAGTGTTAGAGCTAAAATTAGCATGTTTAAAGTGATTTTCATGCTTCCAGGGGCCCAAAACACAAGATTTATGGAATGGTTAAAAGTGCATGAAAATGGCCAATTTACTCACTCTGAGTTCTCAAAAAGGGTTTCTTCACCCCGGGAAGTTAATTAAATACCATTTGGAGGCATTTAATGTTAGAGCAAAAACGGCTGATTTTCGACAAAAGAGATAACACCCCCCCATTACGTCATGCTTCAGAAATGTGGAAAATGGTCCGTTTTCAAATGTTTTATTTTTGAACGTCAGTTCACATTTGTAGGTGGATCATCGGTGTTAGAGCTAAAATTAGCATGTTTAAAGTGATTTTCATGCTTCCAGGGGCCCAAAACACAAGATTTATGGAATGGTTAAAAGTGCATGAAAATGGCCAATTTACTCACTCTGAGTTCTCAAAAAGGGTTTCTTCACCCCGGGAAGTTAATTAAATACCATTTGGAGGCATTTAATGTTCGAGCAAAAACGGCTGATTTTCGACAAAAGAGATAACACCCCCCCATTACGTCATGCTTCAGAAATGTGGAAAATGGTCCGTTTTCAAATGTTTTATTTTTGAACGTCAGTTCACATTTGTAGGTGGATCATCAGTGTTAGAGCTAAAATTAGCATGTTTAAAGTGATTTTCAAGCTTCCAGGGGCTCGGGAAGTTAATTAAATACCATTTGGAGGCATTTAATGTTCGAGCAAAAACGGCTGATTTTCGACAAAAGAGATAACACCCCCCCATTACGTCATGCTTCAGAAATGTGGAAAATGGTCCGTTTTCAAATGTTTTATTTTTGAACGTCAGTTCACATTTGTAGGTGGATCATCAGTGTTAGAGCTAAAATTAGCATGTTTAAAGTGATTTTCATGCTTCCAGGGGCCCAAAACACAAGATTTATGGAATGGTTAAAAGTGCATGAAAATGGCCAATTTACTCACTCTGAGTTCTCAAAAAGGGTTTCTTCACCCCGGGAAGTTAATTAAATAACATTCGGAGACATTTAATGTTCGAGCAAAAACGGCTGATTTTCGACAAAAGAGATAACACCCCCCCATTACGTCATGCTTCAGAAATGTGGAAAATGGTCCGTTTTCAAATGTTTTATTTTTGAACGTCAGTTCACATTTGTAGGTGGATCATCAGTGTTAGAGCTAAAATTAGCATGTTTAAAGTGATTTTCATGCTTCCAGGGGCTCGGGAAGTTAATTAAATACCATTTGGAGGCATTTAATGTTCGAGCAAAAACGGCTGATTTTCGACAAAAGAGATAACACCCCCCCATTACGTCATGCTTCAGAAATGTGGAAAATGGTCCGTTTTCAAATGTTTTATTTTTGAACGTCAGTTCACATTTGTAGGTGGATCATCAGTGTTAGAGCTAAAATTAGCATGTTTAAAGTGATTTTCATGCTTCCAGGGGCCCAAAACACAAGATTTATGGAATGGTTAAAAGTGCATGAAAATGGCCAATTTACTCACTCTGAGTTCTCAAAAAGGGTTTCTTCACCCCGGGAAGTTAATTAAATACCATTTGGAGGCATTTAATGTTCGAGCAAAAACGGCTGATTTTCGACAAAAGAGATAACACCCCCCCATTACGTCATGCTTCAGAAATGTGGAAAATGGTCCGTTTTCAAATGTTTTATTTTTGAACGTCAGTTCACATTTGTAGGTGGATCATCAGTGTTAGAGCTAAAATTAGCATGTTTAAAGTGATTTTCATGCTTCCAGGGGCCCAAAACACAAGATTTATGGAATGGTTAAAAGTGCATGAAAATGGCCAATTTACTCACTCTGAGTTCTCAAAAAGGGTTTCTTCACCCCGGGAAGTTAATTAAATACCATTTGGAGGCATTTAATGTTCGAGCAAAAACGGCTGATTTTCGACAAAACAGATAACACCCCCCCATTACGTCATGCTTCAGAAATGTGGAAAATGGTCCGTTTTCAAATGTTTTATTTTTGAACGTCAGTTCACATTTGTAGGTGGATCATCAGTGTTAGAGCTAAAATTAGCATGTTTAAAGTGATTTTCATGCTTCCAGGGGCCCAAAACACAAGATTTATGGAATGGTTAAAAGTGCATGAAAATGGCCAATTTACTCACTCTGAGTTCTCAAAAAGGGTTTCTTCACCCCGGGAAGTTAATTAAATACCATTTGGAGGCATTTAATGTTCGAGCAAAAACGGCTGATTTTCGACAAAAGAGATAACACCCCCCCATTACGTCATGCTTCAGAAATGTGGAAAATGGTCCGTTTTCAAATGTTTTATTTTTGAACGTCAGTTCACATTTGTAGGTGGATCATCAGTGTTAGAGCTAAAATTAGCATGTTTAAAGTGATTTTCATGCTTCCAGGGGCTCGGGAAGTTAATTAAATACCATTTGGAGGCATTTAATGTTCGAGCAAAAATGGCTGATTTTCGACAAAAGAGATAACACCCCCCCATTACGTCATGCTTCAGAAATGTGGAAAATGGTCCGTTTTCAAATGTTTTATTTTTAAACGTCAGTTCACATTTGTAGGTGGATCATCAGTGTTAGAGCTAAAATTAGCATGTTTAAAGTGATTTTCATGCTTCCAGGGGCCCAAAACACAAGATTTATGGAATGGTTAAAAGTGCATGAAAATGGCCAATTTACTCACTCTGAGTTCTCAAAAAGGGTTTCTTCACCCCGGGAAGTTAATTAAATACCATTTGGAGGCATTTAATGTTCGAGCAAAAACGGCTGATTTTCGACAAAAGAGATAACACCCCCCCATTACGCCATGCTTCAGAAATGTGGAAAATGGTCCGTTTTCAAATGTTTTATTTTTGAACGTCAGTTCACATTTGTAGGTGGATCATCAGTGTTAGAGCTAAAATTAGCATGTTTAAAGTGATTTTCATGCTTCCAGGGGCCCAAAACACAAGATTTATGGAATGGTTAAAAGTGCATGAAAATGGCCAATTTACTCACTCTGAGTTCTCAAAAAGGGTTTCTTCACCCCGGGAAGTTAATTAAATACCATTTGGAGGCATTTAATGTTCGAGCAAAAACGGCTGATTTTCGACAAAAGAGATAACACCCCCCCATTACGTCATGCTTCAGAAATGTGGAAAATGGTCCGTTTTCAAATGTTTTATTTTTGAACGTCAGTTCACATTTGTAGGTGGATCATCAGTGTTAGAGCTAAAATTAGCATGTTTAAAGTGATTTTCATGCTTCCAGGGGCTCGGGAAGTTAATTAAATACCATTTGGAGGCATTTAATGTTCGAGCAAAAACGGCTGATTTTCGACAAAAGAGATAACACCCCCCCATTACGTCATGCTTCAGAAATGTGGAAAATGGTCCGTTTTCAAATGTTTTATTTTTGAACGTCAGTTCACATTTGTAGGTGGATCATCAGTGTTAGAGCTAAAATTAGCATGTTTAAAGTGATTTTCATGCTTCCAGGGGCCCAAAACACAAGATTTATGGAATGGTTAAAAGTGCATGAAAATGGCCAATTTACTCACTCTGAGTTCTCAAAAAGGGTTTCTTCACCCCGGGAAGTTAATTAAATACCATTTGGAGGCATTTAATGTTCGAGCAAAAACGGCTGATTTTCGACAAAAGAGATAACACCCCCCCCCATTACGTCATGCTTCAGAAATGTGGAAAATGGTCCGTTTTCAAATGTTTTATTTTTGAACGTCAGTTCACATTTGTAGGTGGATCATCAGTGTTAGAGCTAAAATTAGCATGTTTAAAGTGATTTTCATGCTTCCAGTGGCTCGGGAAGTTAATTAAATACCATTTGGAGGCATTTAATGTTCGAGCAAAAACGGCTGATTTTCGACAAAAGAGATAACACCCCCCCATTACGTCATGCTTCAGAAATGTGGAAAATGGTCCGTTTTCAAATGTTTTATTTTTGAACGTCAGTTCACATTTGTAGGTGGATCATCAGTGTTAGAGCTAAAATTAGCATGTTTAAAGTGATTTTCATGCTTCCAGGGGCCCAAAACACAAGATTTATGGAATGGTTAAAAGTGCATGAAAAAGGCCAATTTACTCACTCTGAGTTCTCAAAAAGGGTTTCTTCACCCCGGGAAGTTAATTAAATACCATTTGGAGGCATTTAATGTTCGAGCAAAAACGGCTGATTTTCGACAAAAGAGATAACACCCCCCCATTACGTCATGCTTCAGAAATGTGGAAAATGGTCCGTTTTCAAATGTTTTATTTTTGAACGTCAGTTCACATTTGTAGGTGGATCATCAGTGTTAGAGCTAAAATTAGCATGTTTAAAGTGATTTTCATGCTTCCAGGGGCTCGGGAAGTTAATTAAATACCATTTGGAGGCATTTAATGTTCAAGCAAAAACGGCTGATTTTCGACAAAAGAGATAACACCCCCCCATTACGTCATGCTTCAGAAATGTGGAAAATGGTCCGTTTTCAAATGTTTTATTTTTGAACGTCAGTTCACATTTGTAGGTGGATCATCAGTGTTAGAGCTAAAATTAGTATGTTTAAAGTGATTTTCATGCTTCCAGGGGCCCAAAACACAAGATTTATGGAATGGTTAAAAGTGCATGAAAATGGCCAATTTACTCACTCTGAGTTCTCAAAAAGGGTTTCTTCACCCCGGGAAGTTAATTAAATACCATTTGGAGGCATTTAATGTTCGAGCAAAAACGGCTGATTTTCGACAAAAGAGATAACACCCCCCCATTACGTCATGCTTCAGAAATGTGGAAAATGGTCCGTTTTCAAATGTTTTATTTTTGAACGTCAGTTCACATTTGTAGGTGGATCATCAGTGTTAGAGCTAAAATTAGCATGTTTAAAGTGATTTTCATGCTTCCAGGGGCCCAAAACACAAGATTTATGGAATGATTAAAAGTGCATGAAAATGGCCAATTTACTCACTCTGAGTTCTCAAAAAGGGTTTCTTCACCCCGGGAAGTTAATTAAATACCATTTGGAGGCATTTAATGTTCGAGCAAAAACGGCTGATTTTCGACAAAAGAGATAACACCCCCCCATTACGTCATGCTTCAGAAATGTGGAAAATGGTCCGTTTTCAAATGTTTTATTTTTGAACGTCAGTTCACATTTGTAGGTGGATCATCAGTGTTAGAGCTAAAATTAGCATGTTTAAAGTGATTTTCATGCTTCCAGGGGCCCAAAACACAAGATTTATGGAATGGTTAAAAGTGCATGAAAATGGCCAATTTACTCACTCTGAGTTCTCAAAAAGGGTTTCTTCACCCCGGGAAGTTAATTAAATACCATTTGGAGGCATTTAATGTTCGAGCAAAAACGGCTGATTTTCGACAAAAGAGATAACACCCCCCCATTACGTCATGCTTCAGAAATGTGGAAAATGGTCCGTTTTCAAATGTTTTATTTTTGAACGTCAGTTCACATTTGTAGGTGGATCATCAGTGTTAGAGCTAAAATTAGCATGTTTAAAGTGATTTTCATGCTTCCAGGGGCTCGGGAAGTTAATTAAATACCATTTGGAGGCATTTAATGTTCGAGCAAAAACGGCTGATTTTCGACAAAAGAGATAACACCCCCCCATTACGTCATGCTTCAGAAATGTGGAAAATGGTCCGTTTTCAAATGTTTTATTTTTGAACGTCAGTTCACATTTGTAGGTGGATCATCAGTGTTAGAGCTAAAATTAGCATGTTTAAAGTGATTTTCATGCTTCCAGGGGCCCAAAACACAAGATTTATGGAATGGTTAAAAGTGCATGAAAATGGCCAATTTACTCACTCTGAGTTCTCAAAAAGGGTTTCTTCACCCCGGGAAGTTAATTAAATACCATTTGGAGGCATTTAATGTTCGAGCAAAAACGGCTGATTTTCGACAAAAGAGATAACACCCCCCCATTACGTCATGCTTCAGAAATGTGGAAAATGGTCCGTTTTCAAATGTTTTATTTTTGAACGTCAGTTCACATTTGTAGGTGGATCATCAGTGTTAGAGCTAAAATTAGCATGTTTAAAGTGATTTTCATGCTTCCAGGGGCTCGGGAAGTTAATTAAATACCATTTGGAGGCATTTAATGTTCGAGCAAAAACGGCTGATTTTCGACAAAAGAGATAACACCCCCCCATTACGTCATGCTTCAGAAATGTGGAAAATGGTCCGTTTTCAAATGTTTTATTTTTGAACGTCAGTTCACATTTGTAGGTGGATCATCAGTGTTAGAGCTAAAATTAGCATGTTTAAAGTGATTTTCATGCTTCCAGGGGCCCAAAACACAAGATTTATGGAATGGTTAAAAGTGCATGAAAATGGCCAATTTACTCACTCTGAGTTCTCAAAAAGGGTTTCTTCACCCCGGGAAGTTAATTAAATACCATTTGGAGGCATTTAATGTTCGAGCAAAAACGGCTGATTTTCGACAAAAGAGATAACACCCCCCCATTACGTCATGCTTCAGAAATGTGGAAAATGGTCCGTTTTCAAATGTTTTATTTTTGAACGTCAGTTCACATTTGTAGGTGGATCATCAGTGTTAGAGCTAAAATTAGCATGTTTAAAGTGATTTTCATGCTTCCAGGGGCCCAAAACACAAGATTTATGGAATGGTTAAAAGTGCATGAAAATGGCCAATTTACTCACTCTGAGTTCTCAAAAAGGGTTTCTTCACCCCGGGAAGTTAATTAAATACCATTTGGAGGCATTTAATGTTCGAGCAAAAACGGCTGATTTTCGACAAAAGAGATAACACCCCCCCATTACGTCATGCTTCAGAAATGTGGAAAATGGTCCGTTTTCAAATGTTTTATTTTTGAACGTCAGTTCACATTTGTAGGTGGATCATCAGTGTTAGAGCTAAAATTAGCATGTTTAACGTGATTTTCATGCTTCCAGGGGCTCGGGAAGTTAATTAAATACCATTTGGAGGCATTTAATGTTCGAGCAAAAACGGCTGATTTTCGACAAAAGAGATAACACCCCCCCATTACGTCATGCTTCAGAAATGTGGAAAATGGTCCGTTTTCAAATGTTTTATTTTTGAACGTCAGTTCACATTTGTAGGTGGATCATCAGTGTTAGAGCTAAAATTAGCATGTTTAAAGTGATTTTCATGCTTCCAGGGGCCCAAAACACAAGATTTATGGAATGGTTAAAAGTGCATGAAAATGGCCAATTTACTCAATCTGAGTTCTCAAAAAGGGTTTCTTCACCCCGGGAAGTTAATTAAATACCATTTGTAGGCATTTAATGTTCGAGCAAAAACGGCTGATTTTCGACAAAAGAGATAACACCCCCCCCATTACGTCATGCTTCAGAAATGTGGAAAATGGTCCGTTTTCAAATGTTTTATTTTTGAACGTCAGTTCACATTTATAGGTGGATCATCAGTGTTAGAGCTAAAATTAGCATGTTTAAAGTGATTTTCATGCTTCCAGGGGCTCGGGAAGTTAATTAAATACCATTTGGAGGCATTTAATGTTCGAGCAAAAACGGCTGATTTTCGACAAAAGAGATAACACCCCCCCATTACGTCATGCTTCAGAAATGTGGAAAATGGTCCGTTTTCAAATGTTTTATTTTTGAACGTCAGTTCACATTTGTAGGTGGATCATCAGTGTTAGAGCTAAAATTACCATGTTTAAAGTGATTTTCATGCTTCCAGGGGCCCAAAACACAAGATTTATGGAATGGTTAAAAGTGCATGAAAATGGCCAATTTACTCACTCTGAGTTCTCAAAAAGGGTTTCTTCACCCCGGGAAGTTAATTAAATACCATTTGGAGGCATTTAATGTTCGAGCAAAAACGGCTGATTTTCGACAAAAGAGATAACACCCCCCCATTACGTCATGCTTCAGAAATGTGGAAAATGGTCCGTTTTCAAATGTTTTATTTTTGAACGTCAGTTCACATTTGTAGGTGGATCATCAGTGTTAGAGCTAAAATTAGCATGTTTAAAGTGATTTTCATGCTTCCAGGGGCCCAAAACACAAGATTTATGGAATGGTTAAAAGTGCATGAAAATGGCCAATTTACTCACTCTGAGTTCTCAAAAAGGGTTTCTTCACCCCGGGAAGTTAATTAAATACCATTTGGAGGCATTTAATGTTCGAGCAAAAACGGATGATTTTCGACAAAAGAGATAACACCCCCCCATTACGTCATGCTTCAGAAATGTGGAAAATGGTCCGTTTTCAAATGTTTTATTTTTGAACGTCAGTTCACATTTGTAGGTGGATCATCAGTGTTAGAGCTAAAATTAGCATGTTTAAAGTGATTTTCATGCTTCCAGGGGCCCAAAACACAAGATTTATGGAATGGTTAAAAGTGCATGAAAATGGCCAATTTACTCACTCTGAGTTCTCAAAAAGGGTTTCTTCACCCCGGGAAGTTAATTAAATACCATTTGGAGGCATTTAATGTTCGAGCAAAAACGGCTGATTTTCGACAAAAGAGATAACACCCCCCCATTACGTCATGCTTCAGAAATGTGGAAAATGGTCCGTTTTCAAATGTTTTATTTTTGAACGTCAGTTCACATTTGTAGGTGGATCATCAGTGTTAGAGCTAAAATTAGCATGTTTAAAGTGATTTTCATGCTTCCAGGGGCCCAAAACACAAGATTTATGGAATGGTTAAAAGTGCATGAAAATGGCCAATTTACTCACTCTGAGTTCTCAAAAAGGGTTTCTTCACCCCGGGAAGTTAATTAAATACCATTTGGAGGCATTTAATGTTCGAGCAAAAACGGCTGATTTTCGACAAAAGAGATAACACCCCCCCATTACGTCATGCTTCAGAAATGTGGAAAATGGTCCGTTTTCAAATGTTTTATTTTTGAACGTCAGTTCACATTTGTAGGTGGATCATCAGTGTTAGAGCTAAAATTAGCATGTTTAAAGTGATTTTCATGCTTCCAGGGGCTCGGGAAGTTAATTAAATACCATTTGGAGGCATTTAATGTTCGAGCAAAAACGGCTGATTTTCGACAAAAGAGATAACACCCCCCCATTACGTCATGCTTCAGAAATTTGGAAAATGGTCCGTTTTCAAATGTTTTATTTTTGAACGTCAGTTCACATTTGTAGGTGGATCATCAGTGTTAGAGCTAAAATTAGCATGTTTAAAGTGATTTTCATGCTTCCAGGGGCCCAAAACACAAGATTTATGGAATGGTTAAAAGTGCATGAAAATGGCCAATTTACTCACTCTGAGTTCTCAAAAAGGGTTTCTTCACCCCGGGAAGTTAATTAAATACCATTTGGAGGCATTTAATGTTCGAGCAAAAACGGCTGATTTTCGACAAAAGAGATAACACCCCCCCATTACGTCATGCTTCAGAAATGTGGAAAATGGTCCGTTTTCAAATGTTTCATTTTTGAACGTCAGTTCACATTTGTAGGTGGATCATCAGTGTTAGAGCTAAAATTAGCATGTTTAAAGTGATTTTCATGCTTCCAGGGGCTCGGGAAGTTAATTAAATACCATTTGGAGGCATTTAATGTTCGAGCAAAAACGGCTGATTTTCGACAAAAGAGATAACACCCCCCCATTACGTCATGCTTCAGAAATGTGGAAAATGGTCCGTTTTCAAATGTTTTATTTTTGAACGTCAGTTCACATTTGTAGGTGGATCATCAGTGTTAGAGCTAAAATTAGCATGTTTAAAGTGATTTTCATGCTTCCAGGGGCCCAAAACACAAGATTTATGGAATGGTTAAAAGTGCATGAAAATGGCCAATTTACTCACTCTGAGTTCTCAAAAAGGGTTTCTTCACCCCGGGAAGTTAATTAAATACCATTTGGAGGCATTTAATGTTCGAGCAAAAACGGCTGATTTTCGACAAAAGAGATAACACCCCCCCATTACGTCATGCTTCAGAAATGTGGAAAATGGTCCGTTTTCAAATGTTTTATTTTTGAACGTCAGTTCACATTTGTAGGTGGATCATCAGTGTTAGAGCTAAAATTAGCATGTTTAAAGTGATTTTCATGCTTCCAGGGGCTCGGGAAGTTAATTAAATACCATTTGGAGGCATTTAATGTTCGAGCAAAAACGGCTGATTTTCGACAAAAGAGATAACACCCCCCCATTACGTCATGCTTCAGAAATGTGGAAAATGGTCCGTTTTCAAATGTTTTATTTTTGAACGTCAGTTCACATTTGTAGGTGGATCATCAGTGTTAGAGCTAAAATTACCATGTTTAAAGTGATTTTCATGCTTCCAGGGGCCCAAAACACAAGATTTATGGAATGGTTAAAAGTGCATGAAAATGGCCAATTTACTCACTCTGAGTTCTCAAAAAGGGTTTCTTCACCCCGGGAAGTTAATTAAATACCATTTGGAGGCATTTAATGTTCGAGCAAAAACGGCTGATTTTCGACAAAAGAGATAACACCCCCCCATTACGTCATGCTTCAGAAATGTGGAAAATGGTCCGTTTTCAAATGTTTTATTTTTGAACGTCAGTTCACATTTGTCGGTGGATCATCAGTGTTAGAGCTAAAATTAGCATGTTTAAAGTGATTTTCATGCTTCCAGGGGCCCAAAACACAAGATTTATGGAATGGTTAAAAGTGCATGAAAATGGCCAATTTACTCACTCTGAGTTCTCAAAAAGGGTTTCTTCACCCCGGGAAGTTAATTAAATACCATTTGGAGGCATTTAATGTTCGAGCAAAAACGGCTGATTTTCGACAAAAGAGATAACACCCCCCCATTACGTCATGCTTCAGAAATGTGGAAAATGGTCAGTTTTCAAATGTTTTATTTTTGAACGTCAGTTCACATTTGTAGGTGGATCATCAGTGTTAGAGCTAAAATTAGCATGTTTAAAGTGATTTTCATGCTTCCAGGGGCCCAAAACACAAGATTTATGGAATGGTTAAAAGTGCATGAAAATGGCCAATTTACTCACTCTGAGTTCTCAAAAAGGGTTTCTTCACCCCGGGAAGTTAATTAAATACCATTTGGAGGCATTTAATGTTCGAGCAAAAACGGATGATTTTCGACAAAAGAGATAACACCCCCCCATTACGTCATGCTTCAGAAATGTGGAAAATGGTCCGTTTTCAAATGTTTTATTTTTGAACGTCAGTTCACATTTGTAGGTGGATCATCAGTGTTAGAGCTAAAATTAGCATGTTTAAAGTGATTTTCATGCTTCCAGGGGCCCAAAACACAAGATTTATGGAATGGTTAAAAGTGCATGAAAATGGCCAATTTACTCACTCTGAGTTCTCAAAAAGGGTTTCTTCACCCCGGGAAGTTAATTAAATACCATTTGGAGGCATTTAATGTTCGAGCAAAAACGGCTGATTTTCGACAAAAGAGATAACACCCCCCCATTACGTCATGCTTCAGAAATGTGGAAAATGGTCCGTTTTCAAATGTTTTATTTTTGAACGTCAGTTCACATTTGTAGGTGGATCATCAGTGTTAGAGCTAAAATTAGCATGTTTAAAGTGATTTTCATGCTTCCAGGGGCCCAAAACACAAGATTTATGGAATGGTTAAAAGTGCATGAAAATGGCCAATTTACTCACTCTGAGTTCTCAAAAAGGGTTTCTTCACCCCGGGAAGTTAATTAAATACCATTTGGAGGCATTTAATGTTCGAGCAAAAACGGCTGATTTTCGACAAAAGAGATAACACCCCCCCATTACGTCATGCTTCAGAAATGTGGAAAATGGTCCGTTTTCAAATGTTTTATTTTTGAACGTCAGTTCACATTTGTAGGTGGATCATCAGTGTTAGAGCTAAAATTAGCATGTTTAACGTGATTTTCATGCTTCCAGGGGCTCGGGAAGTTAATTAAATACCATTTGGAGGCATTTAATGTTCGAGCAAAAACGGCTGATTTTCGACAAAAGAGATAACACCCCCCCATTACGTCATGCTTCAGAAATGTGGAAAATGGTCCGTTTTCAAATGTTTTATTTTTGAACGTCAGTTCACATTTGTAGGTGGATCATCAGTGTTAGAGCTAAAATTAGCATGTTTAAAGTGATTTTCATGCTTCCAGGGGCCCAAAACACAAGATTTATGGAATGGTTAAAAGTGCATGAAAATGGCCAATTTACTCAATCTGAGTTCTCAAAAAGGGTTTCTTCACCCCGGGAAGTTAATTAAATACCATTTGGAGGCATTTAATGTTCGAGCAAAAACGGCTGATTTTCGACAAAAGAGATAACACCCCCCCCATTACGTCATGCTTCAGAAATGTGGAAAATGGTCCGTTTTCAAATGTTTTATTTTTGAACGTCAGTTCACATTTATAGGTGGATCATCAGTGTTAGAGCTAAAATTAGCATGTTTAAAGTGATTTTCATGCTTCCAGGGGCTCGGGAAGTTAATTAAATACCATTTGGAGGCATTTAATGTTCGAGCAAAAACGGCTGATTTTCGACAAAAGAGATAACACCCCCCCATTACGTCATGCTTCAGAAATGTGGAAAATGGTCCGTTTTCAAATGTTTTATTTTTGAACGTCAGTTCACATTTGTAGGTGGATCATCAGTGTTAGAGCTAAAATTACCATGTTTAAAGTGATTTTCATGCTTCCAGGGGCCCAAAACACAAGATTTATGGAATGGTTAAAAGTGCATGAAAATGGCCAATTTACTCACTCTGAGTTCTCAAAAAGGGTTTCTTCACCCCGGGAAGTTAATTAAATACCATTTGGAGGCATTTAATGTTCGAGCAAAAACGGCTGATTTTCGACAAAAGAGATAACACCCCCCCATTACGTCATGCTTCAGAAATGTGGAAAATGGTCCGTTTTCAAATGTTTTATTTTTGAACGTCAGTTCACATTTGTAGGTGGATCATCTGTGTTAGAGCTAAAATTAGCATGTTTAAAGTGATTTTCATGCTTCCAGGGGCCCAAAACACAAGATTTATGGAATGGTTAAAAGTGCATGAAAATGGCCAATTTACTCACTCTGAGTTCTCAAAAAGGGTTTCTTCACCCCGGGAAGTTAATTAAATACCATTTGGAGGCATTTAATGTTCGAGCAAAAACGGCTGATTTTCGACAAAAGAGATAACACCCCCCCATTACGTCATGCTTCAGAAATGTGGAAAATGGTCCGTTTTCAAATGTTTTATTTTTGAACGTCAGTTCACATTTGTAGGTGGATCATCAGTGTTAGAGCTAAAATTAGCATGTTTAAAGTGATTTTCATGCTTCCAGGGGCCCAAAACACAAGATTTATGGAATGGTTAAAAGTGCATGAAAATGGCCAATTTACTCACTCTGAGTTCTCAAAAAGGGTTTCTTCACCCCGGGAAGTTAATTAAATACCATTTGGAGGCATTTAATGTTCGAGCAAAAACGGATGATTTTCGACAAAAGAGATAACACCCCCCCATTACGTCATGCTTCAGAAATGTGGAAAATGGTCCGTTTTCAAATGTTTTATTTTTGAACGTCAGTTCACATTTGTAGGTGGATCATCAGTGTTAGAGCTAAAATTAGCATGTTTAAAGTGATTTTCATGCTTCCAGGGGCCCAAAACACAAGATTTATGGAATGGTTAAAAGTGCATGAAAATGGCCAATTTACTCACTCTGAGTTCTCAAAAAGGGTTTCTTCACCCCGGGAAGTTAATTAAATACCATTTGGAGGCATTTAATGTTCGAGCAAAAACGGCTGATTTTCGACAAAAGAGATAACACCCCCCCATTACGTCATGCTTCAGAAATGTGGAAAATGGTCCGTTTTCAAATGTTTTATTTTTGAACGTCAGTTCACATTTGTAGGTGGATCATCAGTGTTAGAGCTAAAATTAGCATGTTTAAAGTGATTTTCATGCTTCCAGGGGCTCGGGAAGTTAATTAAATACCATTTGGAGGCATTTAATGTTCGAGCAAAAACGGCTGATTTTCGACAAAAGAGATAACACCCCCCCATTACGTCATGCTTCAGAAATTTGGAAAATGGTCCGTTTTCAAATGTTTTATTTTTGAACGTCAGTTCACATTTGTAGGTGGATCATCAGTGTTAGAGCTAAAATTAGCATGTTTAAAGTGATTTTCATGCTTCCAGGGGCCCAAAACACAAGATTTATGGAATGGTTAAAAGTGCATGAAAATGGCCAATTTACTCACTCTGAGTTCTCAAAAAGGGTTTCTTCACCCCGGGAAGTTAATTAAATACCATTTGGAGGCATTTAATGTTCGAGCAAAAACGGCTGATTTTCGACAAAAGAGATAACACCCCCCCATTACGTCATGCTTCAGAAATGTGGAAAATGGTCCGTTTTCAAATGTTTCATTTTTGAACGTCAGTTCACATTTGTAGGTGGATCATCAGTGTTAGAGCTAAAATTAGCATGTTTAAAGTGATTTTCATGCTTCCAGGGGCTCGGGAAGTTAATTAAATACCATTTGGAGGCATTTAATGTTCGAGCAAAAACGGCTGATTTTCGACAAAAGAGATAACACCCCCCCATTACGTCATGCTTCAGAAATGTGGAAAATGGTCCGTTTTCAAATGTTTTATTTTTTAAACGTCAGTTCACATTTGTAGGTGGATCATCAGTGTTAGAGCTAAAATTAGCATGTTTAAAGTGATTTTCATGCTTCCAGGGGCCCAAAACAAAAGATTTATGGAATGGTTAAAAGTGCATGAAAATGGCCAATTTACTCACTCTGAGTTCTCAAAAAGGGTTTCTTCACCCCGGGAAGTTAATTAAATACCATTTGGAGGCATTTAATGTTCGAGCAAAAACGGCTGATTTTCGACAAAAGAGATAACACCCCCCCCCATTACGTCATGCTTCAGAAATGTGGAAAATGGTCCGTTTTCAAATGTTTTATTTTTGAACGTCAGTTCACATTTGTAGGTGGATCATCAGTGTTAAAGCTAAAATTAGCATGTTTAAAGTGATTTTCATGCTTCCAGGGGCCCAAAACACAAGATTTATGGAATGGTTAAAAGTGCATGAAAATGGCCAATTTACTCACTCTGAGTTCTCAAAAAGGGTTTCTTCACCCCGGGAAGTTAATTAAATACCATTTGGAGGCATTTAATGTTCGAGCAAAAACGGCTGATTTTCGACAAAAGAGATAACACCCCCCCCATTACGTCATGCTTCAGAAATGTGGAAAATGGTCCGTTTTCAAATGTTTTATTTTTGAACGTCAGTTCACATTTGTAGGTGGATCATCAGTGTTAGAGCTAAAATAAGCATGTTTAAAGTGATTTTCATGCTTCCAGGGTCCCAAAACACAAGATTTATGGAATGGTTAAAAGTGCATGAAAATGGCCAATTTACTCACTCTGAGTTCTCAAAAAGGGTTTCTTCACCCCGGGAAGTTAATTAAATACCATTTGGAGGCATTTAATGTTAGAGCAAAAACGGCTGATTTTCGACAAAAGAGATAACACCCCCCCATTACGTCATGCTTCAGAAATGTGGAAAATGGTCCGTTTTCAAATGTTTTATTTTTGAACGTCAGTTCACATTTGTAGGTGGATCATCAGTGTTAGAGCTAAAATTAGCATGTTTAAAGTGATTTTCATGCTTCCAGGGGCCCAAAACACAAGATTTATGGAATGGTTAAAAGTGCATGAAAATGGCCAATTTACTCACTCTGAGTTCTCAAAAAGGGTTTCTTCACCCCGGGAAGTTAATTAAATACCATTTGGAGGCATTTAATGTTCGAGCAAAAACGGCTGATTTTCGACAAAAGAGATAACACCCCCCCATTACGTCATGCTTCAGAAATGTGGAAAATGGTCCGTTTTCAAATGTTTTATTTTTGAACGTCAGTTCACATTTGTAGGTGGATCATCAGTGTTAGAGCTAAAATTAGCATGTTTAAAGTGATTTTCATGCTTCCAGGGGCTCGGGAAGTTAATTAAATACCATTTGGAGGCATTTAATGTTCGAGCAAAAACGGCTGATTTTCGACAAAAGAGATAACACCCCCCCATTACGTCATGCTTCAGAAATGTGGAAAATGGTCCGTTTTCAAATGTTTTATTTTTGAACGTCAGTTCACATTTGTAGGTGGATCATCAGTGTTAGAGCTAAAATTAGCATGTTTAAAGTGATTTTCATGCTTCCAGGGGCCCAAAACACAAGATTTATGGAATGGTTAAAAGTGCATGAAAATGGCCAATTTACTCACTCTGAGTTCTCAAAAAGGGTTTCTTCACCCCGGGAAGTTAATTAAATACCATTTGGAGGCATTTAATGTTCGAGCAAAAATGGCTGATTTTCGACAAAAGAGATAACACCCCCCCATTACGTCATGCTTCAGAAATGTGGAAAATGGTCCGTTTTCAAATGTTTTATTTTTGAACGTCAGTTCACATTTGTAGGTGGATCATCAGTGTTAGAGCTAAAATTAGCATGTTTAAAGTGATTTTCATGCTTCCAGGGGCTCGGGAAGTTAATTAAATACCATTTGGAGGCATTTAATGTTCGAGCAAAAACGGCTGATTTTCGACAAAAGAGATAACACCCCCCCATTACGTCATGCTTCAGAAATGTGGAAAATGGTCCGTTTTCAAATGTTTTATTTTTGAACGTCAGTTCACATTTGTAGGTGGATCATCAGTGTTAGAGCTAAAATTAGCATGTTTAAAGTGATTTTCATGCTTCCAGGGGCTCGGGAAGTTAATTAAATACCATTTGGAGGCATTTAATGTTCGAGCAAAAACGGCTGATTTTCGACAAAAGAGATAACACCCCCCCATTACGTCATGCTTCAGAAATGTGGAAAATGGTCCGTTTTCAAATGTTTTATTTTTGAACGTCAGTTCACATTTGTAGGTGGATCATCAGTGTTAGAGCTAAAATTAGCATGTTTAAAGTGATTTTCATGCTTCCAGGGGCCAAAAACACAAGATTTATGGAATGGTTAAAAGTGCATGAAAATGGCCAATTTACTCACTCTGAGTTCTCAAAAAGGGTTTCTTCACCCCGGGAAGTTAATTAAATACCATTTGGAGGCATTTAATGTTCGAGCAAAAACGGCTGATTTTCGACAAAAGAGATAACACCCCCCCATTACGTCATGCTTCAGAAATGTGGAAAATGGTCCGTTTTCAAATGTTTTATTTTTGAACGTCAGTTCACATTTGTAGGTGGATCATCAGTGTTAGAGCTAAAATTAGCATGTTTAAAGTGATTTTCATGCTTCCAGGGGCCCAAAACACAAGATTTATGGAATGGTTAAAAGTGCATGAAAATGGCCAATTTACTCACTCTGAGTTCTCAAAAAGGGTTTCTTCACCCCGGGAAGTTAATTAAATACCATTTGGAGGCATTTAATGTTCGAGCAAAAACGGCTGATTTTCGACAAAAGAGATAACACCCCCCCATTACGTCATGCTTCAGAAATGTGGAAAATGGTCCGTTTTCAAATGTTTTATTTTTGAACGTCAGTTCACATTTGTAGGTGGATCATCAGTGTTAGAGCTAAAATTAGCATGTTTAAAGTGATTTTCATGCTTCCAGGGGCCCAAAACACAAGATTTATGGAATGGTTAAAAGTGCATGAAAATGGCCAATTTACTCACTCTGAGTTCTCAAAAAGGGTTTCTTCACCCCGGGAAGTTAATTAAATACCATTTGGAGGCATTTAATGTTCGAGCAAAAACGGCTGATTTTCGACAAAAGAGATAACACCCCCCCATTACGTCATGCTTCAGAAATGTGGAAAATGGTCCGTTTTCAAATGTTTTATTTTTGAACGTCAGTTCACATTTGTAGGTGGATCATCAGTGTTAGAGCTAAAATTAGCATGTTTAAAGTGATTTTCATGCTTCCAGGGGCTCGGGAAGTTAATTAAATACCATTTGGAGGCATTTAATGTTCGAGCAAAAACGGCTGATTTTCGACAAAAGAGATAACACCCCCCCATTACGTCATGCTTCAGAAATGTGGAAAATGGTCCGTTTTCAAATGTTTTATTTTTTAAACGTCAGTTCACATTTGTAGGTGGATCATCAGTGTTAGAGCTAAAATTAGCATGTTTAAAGTGATTTTCATGCTTCCAGGGGCCCAAAACAAAAGATTTATGGAATGGTTAAAAGTGCATGAAAATGGCCAATTTACTCACTCTGAGTTCTCAAAAAGGGTTTCTTCACCCCGGGAAGTTAATTAAATACCATTTGGAGGCATTTAATGTTCGAGCAAAAACGGCTGATTTTCGACAAAAGAGATAACACCCCCCCCATTACGTCATGCTTCAGAAATGTGGAAAATGGTCCGTTTTCAAATGTTTTATTTTTGAACGTCAGTTCACATTTGTAGGTGGATCATCAGTGTTAGAGCTAAAATTAGCATGTTTAAAGTGATTTTCATGCTTCCAGGGGCCCAAAACACAAGATTTATGGAATGGTTAAAAGTGCATGAAAATGGCCAATTTACTCACTCTGAGTTCTCAAAAAGGGTTTCTTCACCCCGGGAAGTTAATTAAATACCATTTGGAGGCATTTAATGTTCGAGCAAAAACGGCTGATTTTCGACAAAAGAGATAACACCCCCCCCATTACGTCATGCTTCAGAAATGTGGAAAATGGTCCGTTTTCAAATGTTTTATTTTTGAACGTCAGTTCACATTTGTAGGTGGATCATCAGTGTTAGAGCTAAAATTAGCATGTTTAAAGTGATTTTCATGCTTCCAGGGTCCCAAAACACAAGATTTATGGAATGGTTAAAAGTGCATGAAAATGGCCAATTTACTCACTCTGAGTTCTCAAAAAGGGTTTCTTCACCCCGGGAAGTTAATTAAATACCATTTGGAGGCATTTAATGTTAGAGCAAAAACGGCTGATTTTCGACAAAAGAGATAACACCCCCCCATTACGTCATGCTTCAGAAATGTGGAAAATGGTCCGTTTTCAAATGTTTTATTTTTGAACGTCAGTTCACATTTGTAGGTGGATCATCAGTGTTAGAGCTAAAATTAGCATGTTTAAAGTGATTTTCATGCTTCCAGGGGCCCAAAACACAAGATTTATGGAATGGTTAAAAGTGCATGAAAATGGCCAATTTACTCACTCTGAGTTCTCAAAAAGGGTTTCTTCACCCCGGGAAGTTAATTAAATACCATTTGGAGGCATTTAATGTTCGAGCAAAAACGGCTGATTTTCGACAAAAGAGATAACACCCCCCCATTACGTCATGCTTCAGAAATGTGGAAAATGGTCCGTTTTCAAATGTTTTATTTTTGAACGTCAGTTCACATTTGTAGGTGGATCATCAGTGTTAGAGCTAAAATTAGCATGTTTAAAGTGATTTTCATGCTTCCAGGGGCTCGGGAAGTTAATTAAATACCATTTGGAGGCATTTAATGTTCGAGCAAAAACGGCTGATTTTCGACAAAAGAGATAACACCCCCCCATTACGTCATGCTTCAGAAATGTGGAAAATGGTCCGTTTTCAAATGTTTTATTTTTGAACGTCAGTTCACATTTGTAGGTGGATCATCAGTGTTAGAGCTAAAATTAGCATGTTTAAAGTGATTTTCATGCTTCCAGGGGCCCAAAACACAAGATTTATGGAATGGTTAAAAGTGCATGAAAATGGCCAATTTACTCACTCTGAGTTCTCAAAAAGGGTTTCTTCACCCCGGGAAGTTAATTAAATACCATTTGGAGGCATTTAATGTTCGAGCAAAAACGGCTGATTTTCGACAAAAGAGATAACACCCCCCCATTACGTCATGCTTCAGAAATGTGGAAAATGGTCCGTTTTCAAATGTTTTATTTTTGAACGTCAGTTCACATTTGTAGGTGGATCATCAGTGTTAGAGCTAAAATTAGCATGTTTAAAGTGATTTTCATGCTTCCAGGGGCTCGGGAAGTTAATTAAATACCATTTGGAGGCATTTAATGTTCGAGCAAAAACGGCTGATTTTCGACAAAAGAGATAACACCCCCCCATTACGTCATGCTTCAGAAATGTGGAAAATGGTCCGTTTTCAAATGTTTTATTTTTGAACGTCAGTTCACATTTGTAGGTGGATCATCAGTGTTAGAGCTAAAATTAGCATGTTTAAAGTGATTTTCATGCTTCCAGGGGCCCAAAACACAAGATTTATGGAATGGTTAAAAGTGCATGAAAATGGCCAATTTACTCACTCTGAGTTCTCAAAAAGGGTTTCTTCACCCCGGGAAGTTAATTAAATACCATTTGGAGACATTTAATGTTCGAGCAAAAACGGCTGATTTTCGACAAAAGAGATAACACCCCCCCATTACGTCATGCTTCAGAAATGTGGAAAATGGTCCGTTTTCAAATGTTTTATTTTTGAACGTCAGTTCACATTTGTAGGTGGATCATCAGTGTTAGAGCTAAAATTAGCATGTTTAAAGTGATTTTCATGCTTCCAGGGGCCCAAAACACAAGATTTATGGAATGGTTAAAAGTGCATGAAAATGGCCAATTTACTCACTCTGAGTTCTCAAAAAGGGTTTCTTCACCCCGGGAAGTTAATTAAATACCATTTGGAGGCATTTAATGTTCGAGCAAAAACGGCTGATTTTCGACAAAACAGATAACACCCTCCCATTACGTCATGCTTCAGAAATGTGGAAAATGGTCCGTTTTCAAATGTTTTATTTTTGAACGTCAGTTCACATTTGTAGGTGGATCATCAGTGTTAGAGCTAAAATTAGCATGTTTAAAGTGATTTTCATGCTTCCAGGGGCCCAAAACACAAGATTTATGGAATGGTTAAAAGTGCATGAAAATGGCCAATTTACTCACTCTGAGTTCTCAAAAAGGGTTTCTTCACCCCGGGAAGTTAATTAAATACCATTTGGAGGCATTTAATGTTCGAGCAAAAACAGCTGATTTTCGACAAAAGAGATAACACCCCCCCATTACGTCATGCTTCAGAAATGTGGAAAATGGTCCGTTTTCAAATGTTTTATTTTTGAACGTCAGTTCACATTTGTAGGTGGATCATCAGTGTTAGAGCTAAAATTAGCATGTTTAAAGTGATTTTCATGCTTCCAGGGGCTCGGGAAGTTAATTAAATACCATTTGGAGGCATTTAATGTTCGAGCAAAAACGGCTGATTTTCGACAAAAGAGATAACACCCCCCCATTACGTCATGCTTCAGAAATGTGGAAAATGGTCCGTTTTCAAATGTTTTATTTTTAAACGTCAGTTCACATTTGTAGGTGGATCATCAGTGTTAGAGCTAAAATTAGCATGTTTAAAGTGATTTTCATGCTTCCAGGGGCCCAAAACACAAGATTTATGGAATGGTTAAAAGTGCATGAAAATGGCCAATTTACTCACTCTGAGTTCTCAAAACGGGTTTCTTCACCCCGGGAAGTTAATTAAATACCATTTGGAGGCATTTAATGTTCGAGCAAAAACGGCTGATTTTCGACAAAAGAGATAACACCCCCCCATTACTTAATGCTTCAGAAATGTGGAAAATGGTCCGTTTTCAAATGTTTTATTTTTGAACGTCAGTTCACATTTGTAGGTGGATCATCAGTGTTAGAGCTAAAATTAGCATGTTTAAAGTGATTTTCATGCTTCCAGGGGCTTGGGAAGTTAATTAAATACCATTTGGAGGCATTTAATGTTCGAGCAAAAACGGCTGATTTTCGACAAAAGAGATAACACCCCCCCATTACGTCATGCTTCAGAAATGTGGAAAATGGTCCGTTTTCAAATGTTTTATTTTTGAACGTCAGTTCACATTTGTAGGTGGATCATCAGTGTTAGAGCTAAAATTAGCATGTTTAAAGTGATTTTCATGCTTCCAGGGGCCCAAAACACAAGATTTATGGAATGGTTAAAAGTGCATGAAAATGGCCAATTTACTCACTCTGAGTTCTCAAAAAGGGTTTCTTCACCCCGGGAAGTTAATTAAATACCATTTGGAGGCATTTAATGTTCGAGCAAAAACGGCTGATTTTCGACAAAAGAGATAACACCCCCCCATTACGTCATGCTTCAGAAATGTGGAAAATGGTCCGTTTTCAAATGTTTTATTTTTGAACGTCAGTTCACATTTGTAGGTGGATCATCAGTGTTAGAGCTAAAATTAGCATGTTTAAAGTGATTTTCATGCTTCCAGGGGCTCGGGAAGTTAATTAAATACCATTTGGAGGCATTTAATGTTCGAGCAAAAACGGCTGATTTTCGACAAAAGAGATAACACCCCCCCATTACGTCATGCTTCAGAAATGTGGAAAATGGTCCGTTTTCAAATGTTTTATTTTTGAACGTCAGTTCACATTTGTAGGTGGATCATCAGTGTTAGAGCTAAAATTAGCATGTTTAAAGTGATTTTCATGCTTCCAGGGGCTCGGGAAGTTAATTAAATACCATTTGGAGGCATTTAATGTTCGAGCAAAAACGGCTGATTTTCGACAAAAGAGATAACACCCCCCCATTACGTCATGCTTCAGAAATGTGGAAAATGGTCCGTTTTCAAATGTTTTATTTTTAAACGTCAGTTCACATTTGTAGGTGGATCATCAGTGTTAGAGCTAAAATTAGCATGTTTAAAGTGATTTTCATGCTTCCAGGGGCCCAAAACACAAGATTTATGGAATGGTTAAAAGTGCATGAAAATGGCCAATTTACTCACTCTGAGTTCTCAAAAAGGGTTTCTTCACCCCGGGAAGTTAATTAAATACCATTTGGAGGCATTTAATGTTCGAGCAAAAACGGCTGATTTTCGACAAAAGAGATAACACCCCCCCATTACTTAATGCTTCAGAAATGTGGAAAATGGTCCGTTTTCAAATGTTTTATTTTTGAACGTCAGTTCCCATTTGTAGGTGGATCATCAGTGTTAGAGCTAAAATTAGCATGTTTAAAGTGATTTTCATGCTTCCAGGGGCCCAAAACACAAGATTTATGGAATGGTTAAAAGTGCATGAAAATGGCCAATTTACTCACTCTGAGTTCTCAAAAAGGGTTTCTTCACCCCGAGAAGATAATTAAATACCATTTGGAGGCATTTAATGTTCGAGCAAAAACGGCTGATTTTCGACAAAAGAGATAACACCCCCCCCATTACGTCATGCTTCAGAAATGTGGAAAATGGTCCGTTTTCAAATGTTTTATTTTTGAACGTCAGTTCACATTTGTAGGTGGATCATCAGTGTTAGAGCTAAAATTAGCATGTTTAAAGTGATTTTCATGCTTCCAGTGGCTCGGGAAGTTAATTAAATACCATTTGGAGGCATTTAATGTTCGAGCAAAAACGGCTGATTTTCGACAAAAGAGATAACACCCCCCCATTACGTCATGCTTCAGAAATGTGGAAAATGGTCCGTTTTCAAATGTTTTATTTTTGAACGTCAGTTCACATTTGTAGGTGGATCATCAGTGTTAGAGCTAAAATTAGCATGTTTAAAGTGATTTTCATAGTTCCAGGGGCCCAAAACACAAGATTTATGGAATGGTTAAAAGTGCATGAAAATGGCCAATTTACTCACTCTGAGTTCTCAAAAAGGGTTTCTTCACCCCGGGAAGATAATTAAATACCATTTGGAGGCATTTAATGTTCGAGCAAAAACGGCTGATTTTCGACAAAAGAGATAACACCCCCCCCCATTACGTCATGCTTCAGAAATGTGGAAAATGGTCCGTTTTCAAATGTTTTATTTTTGAACGTCAGTTCACATTTGTAGGTGGATCATCAGTGTTAGAGCTAAAATTAGCATGTTTAAAGTGATTTTCATGCTTCCAGTGGCTCGGGAAGTTAATTAAATACCATTTGGAGGCATTTAATGTTCGAGCAAAAACGGCTGATTTTCGACAAAAGAGATAACACCCCCCCATTACGTCATGCTTCAGAAATGTGGAAAATGGTCCGTTTTCAAATGTTTTATTTTTGAACGTCAGTTCACATTTGTAGGTGGATCATCAGTGTTAGAGCTAAAATTAGCATGTTTAAAGTGATTTTCATGCTTCCAGGGGCCCAAAACACAAGATTTATGGAATGGTTAAAAGTGCATGAAAATGGCCAATTTACTCACTCTGAGTTCTCAAAAAGGGTTTCTTCACCCCGGGAAGTTAATTAAATACCATTTGGAGGCATTTAATGTTCGAGCAAAAACGGCTGATTTTCGACAAAAGAGATAACACCCCCCCATTACGTCATGCTTCAGTAATGTGGAAAATGGTCCGTTTTCAAATGTTTTATTTTTGAACGTCAGTTCACATTTGTAGGTGGATCATCAGTGTTAGAGCTAAAATTAGCATGTTTAAAGTGATTTTCATGCTTCCAGGGGCTCGGGAAGTTAATTAAATACCATTTGGAGGCATTTAATGTTCAAGCAAAAACGGCTGATTTTCGACAAAAGAGATAACACCCCCCCATTACGTCATGCTTCAGAAATGTGGAAAATGGTCCGTTTTCAAATGTTTTATTTTTGAACGTCAGTTCACATTTGTAGGTGGATCATCAGTGTTAGAGCTAAAATTAGCATGTTTAAAGTGATTTTCATGCTTCCAGGGGCCCAAAACACAAGATTTATGGAATGGTTAAAAGTGCATGAAAATGGCCAATTTACTCACTCTGAGTTCTCAAAAAGGGTTTCTTCACCCCGGGAAGTTAATTAAATACCATTTGGAGGCATTTAATGTTCGAGCAAAAACGGCTGATTTTCGACAAAAGAGATAACACCCCCCCCATTACGTCATGCTTCAGAAATGTGGAAAATGGTCCGTTTTCAAATGTTTTATTTTTGAACGTCAGTTCACATTTGTAGGTGGATCATCAGTGTTAGAGCTAAAATTAGCATGTTTAAAGTGATTTTCATGCTTCCAGGGGCCCAAAACACAAGATTTATGGAATGGTTAAAAGTGCATGAAAATGGCCAATTTACTCACTCTGAGTTCTCAAAAAGGGTTTCTTCACCCCGGGAAGTTAATTAAATACCATTTGGAGGCATTTAATGTTAGAGCAAAAACGGCTGATTTTCGACAAAAGAGATAACACCCCCCCATTACGTCATGCTTCAGAAATGTGGAAAATGGTCCGTTTTCAAATGTTTTATTTTTGAACGTCAGTTCACATTTGTAGGTGGATCATCAGTGTTAGAGCTAAAATTAGCATGTTTAAAGTGATTTTCATGCTTCCAGGGGCCCAAAACACAAGATTTATGGAATGGTTAAAAGTGCATGAAAATGGCCAATTTACTCACTCTGAGTTCTCAAAAAGGGTTTCTTCACCCCGGGAAGTTAATTAAATACCATTTGGAGGCATTTAATGTTCGAGCAAAAACGGCTGATTTTCGACAAAAGAGATAACACCCCCCCATTACGTCATGCTTCAGAAATGTGGAAAATGGTCCGTTTTCAAATGTTTTATTTTTGAACGTCAGTTCACATTTGTAGGTGGATCATCAGTGTTAGAGCTAAAATTAGCATGTTTAAAGTGATTTTCATGCTTCCAGGGGCTCGGGAAGTTAATTAAATACCATTTGGAGGCATTTAATGTTCGAGCAAAAACGGCTGATTTTCGACAAAAGAGATAACACCCCCCCATTACGTCATGCTTCAGAAATGTGGAAAATGGTCCGTTTTCAAATGTTTTATTTTTGAACGTCAGTTCACATTTGTAGGTGGATCATCAGTGTTAGAGCTAAAATTAGCATGTTTAAAGTGATTTTCATGCTTCCAGGGGCCCAAAACACAAGATTTATGGAATGGTTAAAAGTGCATGAAAATGGCCAATTTACTCACTCTGAGTTCTCAAAAAGGGTTTCTTCACCCCGGGAAGTTAATTAAATACCATTTGGAGGCATTTAATGTTCGAGCAAAAACGGCTGATTTTCGACAAAAGAGATAACACCCCCCCATTACGTCATGCTTCAGAAATGTGGAAAATGGTCCGTTTTCAAATGTTTTATTTTTGAACGTCAGTTCACATTTGTAGGTGGATCATCAGTGTTAGAGCTAAAATTAGCATGTTTAAAGTGATTTTCATGCTTCCAGGGGCTCGGGAAGTTAATTAAATACCATTTGGAGGCATTTAATGTTCGAGCAAAAACGGCTGATTTTCGACAAAAGAGATAACACCCCCCCATTACGTCATGCTTCAGAAATGTGGAAAATGGTCCGTTTTCAAATGTTTTATTTTTGAACGTCAGTTCACATTTGTAGGTGGATCATCAGTGTTAGAGCTAAAATTAGCATGTTTAAAGTGATTTTCATGCTTCCAGGGGCCCAAAACACAAGATTTATGGAATGGTTAAAAGTGCATGAAAATGGCCAATTTACTCACTCTGAGTTCTCAAAAAGGGTTTCTTCACCCCGGGAAGTTAATTAAATACCATTTGGAGGCATTTAATGTTCGAGCAAAAACGGCTGATTTTCGACAAAAGAGATAACACCCCCCCATTACGTCATGCTTCAGAAATGTGGAAAATGGTCCGTTTTCAAATGTTTTATTTTTGAACGTCAGTTCACATTTGTAGGTGGATCATCAGTGTTAGAGCTAAAATTAGCATGTTTAAAGTGATTTTCATGCTTCCAGGGGCCCAAAACACAAGATTTATGGAATGGTTAAAAGTGCATGAAAATGGCCAATTTACTCACTCTGAGTTCTCAAAAAGGGTTTCTTCACCCCTGGAAGTTAATTAAATACCATTTGGAGGCATTTAATGTTCGAGCAAAAACGGCTGATTTTCGACAAAACAGATAACACCCTCCCATTACGTCATGCTTCAGAAATGTGGAAAATGGTCCGTTTTCAAATGTTTTATTTTTGAACGTCAGTTCACATTTGTAGGTGGATCATCAGTGTTAGAGCTAAAATTAGCATGTTTAAAGTGATTTTCATGCTTCCAGGGGCCCAAAACACAAGATTTATGGAATAGTTAAAAGTGCATGAAAATGGCCAATTTACTCACTCTGAGTTCTCAAAAAGGGTTTCTTCACCCCGGGAAGTTAATTAAATACCATTTGGAGGCATTTAATGTTCGAGCAAAAACGGCTGATTTTCGACAAAAGAGATAACACCCCCCCATTACGTCATGCTTCAGAAATGTGGGAAATGGTCCGTTTTCAAATGTTTTATTTTTGAACGTCAGTTCACATTTGTAGGTGGATCATCAGTGTTAGAGCTAAAATTGGCATGTTTAAAGTGATTTTCATGCTTCCAGGGGCTCGGGAAGTTAATTAAATACCATTTGGAGGCATTTAATGTTCGAGCAAAAACGGCTGATTTTCGACAAAAGAGATAACACCCCCCCATTACGTCATGCTTCAGAAATGTGGAAAATGGTCCGTTTTCAAATGTTTTATTTTTGAACATCAGTTCACATTTGTAGGTGGATCATCAGTGTTAGAGCTAAAATTAGCATGTTTAAAGTGATTTTCATGCTTCCAGGGGCCCAAAACACAAGATTTATGGAATGGTTAAAAGTGCATGAAAATGGCCAATTTACTCACTCTGAGTTCTCAAAAAGGGTTTCTTCACCCCGGGAAGTTAATTAAATACCATTTGGAGGCATTTAATGTTCGAGCAAAAACGGCTGATTTTCGACAAAAGAGATAACACCCCCCCATTACGTCATGCTTCAGAAATGTGGAAAATGGTCCGTTTTCAAATGTTTTATTTTTGAACGTCAGTTCACATTTGTAGGTGGATCATCAGTGTTAGAGCTAAAATTAGCATGTTTAAAGTGATTTTCATGCTTCCAGGGGCTCGGGAAGTTAATTAAATACCATTTGGAGGCATTTAATGTTCGAGCAAAAACGGCTGATTTTCGACAAAAGAGATAACACCCCCCCATTACGTCATGCTTCAGAAATGTGGAAAATGGTCCGTTTTCAAATGTTTTATTTTTGAACGTCAGTTCACATTTGTAGGTGGATCATCAGTGTTAGAGCTAAAATTAGCATGTTTAAAGTGATTTTCATGCTTCCAGGGGCCCAAAACACAAGATTTATGGAATGGTTAAAAGTGCATGAAAATGGCCAATTTACTCACTCTGAGTTCTCAAAAAGGGTTTCTTCACCCCGGGAAGTTAATTAAATACCATTTGGAGGCATTTAATGTTCGAGCAAAAACGGCTGATTTTCGACAAAAGAGATAACACCCCCCCATTACTTAATGCTTCAGAAATTTGGAAAATGGTCCGTTTTCAAATGTTTTATTTTTGAACGTCAGTTCACATTTGTAGGTGGATCATCAGTGTTAGAGCTAAAATTAGCATGTTTAAAGTGATTTTCATGCTTCCAGGGGCCCAAAACACAAGATTTATGGAATGGTTAAAAGTGCATGAAAATGGCCAATTTACTCACTCTGAGTTCTCAAAAAGGGTTTCTTCACCCCGGGAAGATAATTAAATACCATTTGGAGGCATTTAATGTTCGAGCAAAAACGGCTGATTTTCGACAAAAGAGATAACACCCCCCCCATTACGTCATGCTTCAGAAATGTGGAAAATGGTCCGTTTTCAAATGTTTTATTTTTGAACGTCAGTTCACATTTGTAGGTGGATCATCAGTGTTAGAGCTAAAATTAGCATGTTTAAAGTGATTTTCATGCTTCCAGTGGCTCGGGAAGTTAATTAAATACCATTTGGAGGCATTTAATGTTCGAGCAAAAACGGCTGATTTTCGACAAAAGAGATAACACCCCCCCATTACGTCATGCTTCAGAAATGTGGAAAATGGTCCGTTTTCAAATGTTTTATTTTTGAACGTCAGTTCACATTTGTAGGTGGATCATCAGTGTTAGAGCTAAAATTAGCATGTTTAAAGTGATTTTCATGCTTCCAGGGGCCCAAAACACAAGATTTATGGAATGGTTAAAAGTGCATGAAAATGGCCAATTTACTCACTCTGAGTTCTCAAAAAGGGTTTCTTCACCCCGGGAAGTTAATTAAATACCATTTGGAGGCATTTAATGTTCGAGCAAAAACGGCTGATTTTCGACAAAAGAGATAACACCCCCCCATTACGTCATGCTTCAGAAATGTGGAAAATGGTCCGTTTTCAAATGTTTTATTTTTGAACGTCAGTTCACATTTGTAGGTGTATCATCAGTGTTAGAGCTAAAATTAGCATGTTTAAAGTGATTTTCATGCTTCCAGGGGCCCAAAACACAAGATTTATGAAATGGTTAAAAGTGCATGAAAATGGCCAATTTACTCACTCTGAGTTCTCAAAAAGGGTTTCTTCACCCCGGGAAGTTAATTAAATACCATTTGGAGGCATTTAATGTTCGAGCAAAAACGGCTGATTTTCGACAAAAGAGATAACACCCCCCCATTACGTCATGCTTCAGAAATGTGGAAAATGGTCCGTTTTCAAATGTTTTATTTTTGAACGTCAGTTCACATTTGTAGGTGGATCATCAGTGTTAGAGCTAAAATTAGCATGTTTAAAGTGATTTTCATGCTTCCAGGGGCCCAAAACACAAGATTTATGGAATGGTTAAAAGTGCATGAAAATGGCCAATTTACTCACTCTGAGTTCTCAAAAAGGGTTTCTTCACCCCGGGAAGTTAATTAAATACCATTTGGAGGCATTTAATGTTCGAGCAAAAACGGCTGATTTTCGACAAAAGAGATAACACCCCCCCATTACGTCATGCTTCAGAAATGTGGAAAATGGTCCGTTTTCAAATGTTTTATTTTTGAACGTCAGTTCACATTTGTAGGTGGATCATCAGTGTTAGAGCTAAAATTAGCATGTTTAAAGTGATTTTCATGCTTCCAGGGGCTCGGGAAGTTAATTAAATACCATTTGGAGGCATTTAATGTTCGAGCAAAAACGGCTGATTTTCGACAAAAGAGATAACACCCCCCATTACGTCATGCTTCAGAAATGTGGAAAATGGTCCGTTTTCAAATGTTTTATTTTTGAACGTCAGTTCACATTTGTAGGTGGATCATCAGTGTTAGAGCTAAAATTAGCATGTTTAAAGTGATTTTCATGCTTCCAGGGGCCCAAAACACAAGATTTATGGAATGGTTAAAAGTGCATGAAAATGGCCAATTTACTCACTCTGAGTTCTCAAAAAGGTTTCTTCACCCCGGGAAGTTAATTAAATACCATTTGGAGGCATTTAATGTTCGAGCAAAAACGGCTGATTTTCGACAAAAGAGATAACACCCCCCCATTACGTCATGCTTCAGAAATGTGGAAAATGGTCCGTTTTCAAATGTTTTATTTTTGAACGTCAGTTCACATTTGTAGGTGGATCATCAGTGTTAGAGCTAAAATTAGCATGTTTAAAGTGATTTTCATGCTTCCAGGGGCTCGGGAAGTTAATTAAATACCATTTGGAGGCATTTAATGTTCGAGCAAAAACGGCTGATTTTCGACAAAAGAGATAACACCCCCCCATTACGTCATGCTTCAGAAATGTGGAAAATGGTCCGTTTTCAAATGTTTTATTTTTGAACGTCAGTTCACATTTGTAGGTGGATCATCAGTGTTAGAGCTAAAATTAGCATGTTTAAAGTGATTTTCATGCTTCCAGGGGCCCAAAACACAAGATTTATGGAATGGTTAAAAGTGCATGAAAATGGCCAATTTACTCACTCTGAGTTCTCAAAAAGGGTTTCTTCACCCCGGGAAGTTAATTAAATACCATTTGGAGGCATTTAATGTTCGAGCAAAAACGGCTGATTTTCGACAAAAGAGATAACACCCCCCCATTACGTCATGCTTCAGAAATGTGGAAAATGGTCCGTTTTCAAATGTTTTATTTTTGAACATCAGTTCACATTTGTAGGTGGATCATCAGTGTTAGAGCTAAAATTAGCATGTTTAAAGTGATTTTCATGCTTCCAGGGGCCCAAAACACAAGATTTATGGAATGGTTAAAAGTGCATGAAAATGGCCAATTTACTCACTCTGAGTTCTCAAAAAGGGTTTCTTCACCCCGGGAAGTTAATTAAATACCATTTGGAGGCATTTAATGTTCGAGCAAAAACGGCTGATTTTCGACAAAAGAGATAACACCCCCCCATTACGTCATGCTTCAGAAATGTGGAAAATGGTCCGTTTTCAAATGTTTTATTTTTGAACGTCAGTTCACATTTGTAGGTGGATCATCAGTGTTAGAGCTAAAATTAGCATGTTTAAAGTGATTTTCATGCTTCCAGGGGCTCGGGAAGTTAATTAAATACCATTTGGAGGCATTTAATGTTCGAGCAAAAACGGCTGATTTTCGACAAAAGAGATAACACCCCCCCATTACGTCATGCTTCAGAAATGTGGAAAATGGTCCGTTTTCAAATGTTTTATTTTTTAAACGTCAGTTCACATTTGTAGGTGGATCATCAGTGTTAGAGCTAAAATTAGCATGTTTAAAGTGATTTTCATGCTTCCAGGGGCCCAAAACACAAGATTTATGGAATGGTTAAAAGTGCATGAAAATGGCCAATTTACTCACTCTGAGTTCTCAAAAAGGGTTTCTTCACCCCGGGAAGTTAATTAAATACCATTTGGAGGCATTTAATGTTCGAGCAAAAACGGCTGATTTTCGACAAAAGAGATAACACCCCCCCATTACGTCATGCTTCAGAAATGTGGAAAATGGTCCGTTTTCAAATGTTTTATTTTTGAACGTCAGTTCACATTTGTAGGTGGATCATCAGTGTTAGAGCTAAAATTAGCATGTTTAAAGTGATTTTCATGCTTCCAGGGGCCCAAAACACAAGATTTATGGAATGGTTAAAAGTGCATGAAAATGGCCAATTTACTCACTCTGAGTTCTCAAAAAGGGTTTCTTCACCCCGGGAAGTTAATTAAATACCATTTGGAGGCATTTAATGTTCGAGCAAAAACGGCTGATTTTCGACAAAAGAGATAACACCCCCCATTACGTCATGCTTCAGAAATGTGGAAAATGGTCCGTTTTTCAAATGTTTTATTTTTGTACGTCAGTTCACATTTGTAGGTGGATCATCAGTGTTAGAGCTAAAATTAGCATGTTTAAAGTGATTTTCATGCTTCCAGGGGCTCGGGAAGTTAATTAAATACCATTTGGAGGCATTTAATGTTCGAGCAAAAACGGCTGATTTTCGACAAAAGAGATAACACCCCCCCATTACGTCATGCTTCAGAAATGTGGAAAATGGTCCGTTTTCAAATGTTTTATTTTTTAAACGTCAGTTCACATTTGTAGGTGGATCATCAGTGTTAGAGCTAAAATTAGCATGTTTAAAGTGATTTTCATGCTTCCAGGGGCCCAAAACACAAGATTTATGGAATGGTTAAAAGTGCATGAAAATGGCCAATTTACTCACTCTGAGTTCTCAAAAAGGGTTTCTTCACCCCGGGAAGTTAATTAAATACCATTTGGAGGCATTTAATGTTCGAGCAAAAACGGCTGATTTTCGACAAAAGAGATAACACCCCCCCCCATTACGTCATGCTTCAGAAATGTGGAAAATGGTCCGTTTTCAAATGTTTTATTTTTGAACGTCAGTTCACATTTGTAGGTGGATCATCAGTGTTAGAGCTAAAATTAGCATGTTTAAAGTGATTTTCATGCTTCCAGGGGCCCAAAACACAAGATTTATGGAATGGTTAAAAGTGCATGAAAATGGCCAATTTACTCACTCTGAGTTCTCAAAAAGGGTTTCTTCACCCCGGGAAGTTAATTAAATACCATTTGGAGGCATTTAATGTTCGAGCAAAAACGGCTGATTTTCGACAAAAGAGATAACACCCCCCCCATTACGTCATGCTTCAGAAATGTGGAAAATGGTCCGTTTTCAAATGTTTTATTTTTGAACGTCAGTTCACATTTGTAGGTGGATCATCAGTGTTAGAGCTAAAATTAGCATGTTTAAAGTGATTTTCATGCTTCCAGGGGCCCAAAACACAAGATTTATGGAATGGTTAAAAGTGCATGAAAATGGCCAATTTACTCACTCTGAGTTCTCAAAAAGGGTTTCTTCACCCCGGGAAGTTAATTAAATACCATTTGGAGGCATTTAATGTTAGAGCAAAAACGGCTGATTTTCGACAAAAGAGATAACACCCCCCCATTACGTCATGCTTCAGAAATGTGGAAAATGGTCCGTTTTCAAATGTTTTATTTTTGAACGTCAGTTCACATTTGTAGGTGGATCATCAGTGTTAGAGCTAAAATTAGCATGTTTAAAGTGATTTTCATGCTTCCAGGGGCCCAAAACACAAGATTTATGGAATGGTTAAAAGTGCATGAAAATGGCCAATTTACTCACTCTGAGTTCTCAAAAAGGGTTTCTTCACCCTGGGAAGTTAATTAAATACCATTTGGAGGCATTTAATGTTCGAGCAAAAACGGCTGATTTTCGACAAAAGAGATAACACCCCCCCATTACGTCATGCTTCAGAAATGTGGAAAATGGTCCGTTTTCAAATGTTTTATTTTTGAACGTCAGTTCACATTTGTAGGTGGATCATCAGTGTTAGAGCTAAAATTAGCATGTTTAAAGTGATTTTCATGCTTCCAGGGGCTCGGGAAGTTAATTAAATACCATTTGGAGGCATTTAATGTTCGAGCAAAAAGGGCTGATTTTCGACAAAAGAGATAACACCCCCCCATTACGTCATGCTTCAGAAATGTGGAAAATGGTCCGTTTTCAAATGTTTTATTTTTGAACGTCAGTTCACATTTGTAGGTGGATCATCAGTGTTAGAGCTAAAATTAGCATGTTTAAAGTGATTTTCATGCTTCCAGGGGCCCAAAACACAAGATTTATGGAATGGTTAAAAGTGCATGAAAATGGCCAATTTACTCACTCTGAGTTCTCAAAAAGGGTTTCTTCACCCCGGGAAGTTAATTAAATACCATTTGGAGGCATTTAATGTTCGAGCAAAAACGGCTGATTTTCGACAAAAGAGATAACACCCCCCCATTACGTCATGCTTCAGAAATGTGGAAAATGGTCCGTTTTCAAATGTTTCTATTTTTGAACGTCAGTTCACATTTGTAGGTGGATCATCAGTGTTAGAGCTAAAATTAGCATGTTTAAAGTGATTTTCATGCTTCCAGGGGCTCGGGAAGTTAATTAAATACCATTTGGAGGCATTTAATGTTCGAGCAAAAACGGCTGATTTTCGACAAAAGAGATAACACCCCCCCATTACGTCATGCTTCAGAAATGTGGAAAATGGTCCGTTTTCAAATGTTTTATTTTTAAACGTCAGTTCACATTTGTAGGTGGATCATCAGTGTTAGAGCTAAAATTAGCATGTTTAAAGTGATTTTCATGCTTCCAGGGGCCCAAAACACAAGATTTATGGAATGGTTAAAAGTGCATGAAAATGGCCAATTTACTCACTCTGAGTTCTCAAAAAGGGTTTCTTCACCCCGGGAAGTTAATTAAATACCATTTGGAGGCATTTAATGTTCGAGCAAAAACGGCTGATTTTCGACAAAAGAGATAACACCCCCCCATTACTTAATGCTTCAGAAATTTGGAAAATGGTCCGTTTTCAAATGTTTTATTTTTGAACGTCAGTTCACATTTGTAGGTGGATCATCAGTGTTAGAGCTAAAATTAGCATGTTTAAAGTGATTTTCATGCTTCCAGGGGCCCAAAACACAAGATTTATGGAATGGTTAAAAGTGCATGAAAATGGCCAATTTACTCACTCTGAGTTCTCAAAAAGGGTTTCTTCACCCCGGGAAGTTAATTAAATACCATTGGAGGCATTTAATGTTCGAGCAAAAATGGCTGATTTTCGACAAAAGAGATAACACCCCCCCATTACGTCATGCTTCAAAAATGTGGAAAATGGTCCGTTTTCAAATGTTTTATTTTTGAACGTCAGTTCACATTTGTAGGTGGATCATCAGTGTTAGAGCTAAAATTAGCATGTTTAAAGTGATTTTCATGCTTCCAGGGGCTCGGGAAGTTAATTAAATACCATTTGGAGGCATTTAATGTTCGAGCAAAAACGGCTGATTTTCGACAAAAGAGATAACACCCCCCATTACGTCATGCTTCAGAAATGTGGAAAATGGTCCGTTTTCAAATGTTTTATTTTTGAACGTCAGTTCACATTTGTAGGTGGATCATCAGTGTTAGAGCTAAAATTAGCATGTTTAAAGTGATTTTCATGCTTCCAGGGGCTCGGGAAGTTAATTAAATACCATTTGGAGGCATTTAATGTTCGAGCAAAAACGGCTGATTTTCGACAAAAGAGATAACACCCCCCCATTACGTCATGCTTCAGAAATGTGGAAAATGGTCCGTTTTCAAATGTTTTATTTTTAAACGTCAGTTCACATTTGTAGGTGGATCATCAGTGTTAGAGCTAAAATTAGCATGTTTAAAGTGATTTTCATGCTTCCAGGGGCCCAAAACACAAGATTTATGGAATGGTTAAAAGTGCATGAAAATGGCCAATTTACTCACTCTGAGTTCTCAAAAAGGGTTTCTTCACCCCGGGAAGTTAATTAAATACCATTTGGAGGCATTTAATGTTCGAGCAAAAACGGCTGATTTTCGACAAAAGAGATAACACCCCCCCATTACTTAATGCTTCAGAAATTTGGAAAATGGTCCGTTTTCAAATGTTTTATTTTTGAACGTCAGTTCACATTTGTAGGTGGATCATCAGTGTTAGAGCTAAAATTAGCATGTTTAAAGTGATTTTCATGCTTCCAGGGGCCCAAAACACAAGATTTATGGAATGGTTAAAAGTGCATGAAAATGGCCAATTTACTCACTCTGAGTTCTCAAAAAGGGTTTCTTCACCCCGGGAAGATAATTAAATACCATTTGGAGGCATTTAATGTTCGAGCAAAAACGGCTGATTTTCGACAAAAGAGATAACACCCCCCCCATTACGTCATGCTTCAGAAATGTGGAAAATGGTCCGTTTTCAAATGTTTTATTTTTGAACGTCAGTTCACATTTGTAGGTGGATCATCAGTGTTAGAGCTAAAATTAGCATGTTTAAAGTGATTTTCATGCTTCCAGTGGCTCGGGAAGTTAATTAAATACCATTTGGAGGCATTTAATGTTCGAGCAAAAACGGCTGATTTTCGACAAAAGAGATAACACCCCCCCATTACGTCATGCTTCAGAAATGTGGAAAATGGTCCGTTTTCAAATGTTTTATTTTTGAACGTCAGTTCACATTTGTAGGTGGATCATTAGTGTTAGAGCTAAAATTAGCATGTTTAAAGTGATTTTCATGCTTCCAGGGGCCCAAAACACAAGATTTATGGAATGGTTAAAAGTGCATGAAAATGGCCAATTTACTCACTCTGAGTTCTCAAAAAGGGTTTCTTCACCCCGGGAAGTTAATTAAATACCATTTGGAGGCATTTAATGTTCGAGCAAAAACGGCTGATTTTCGACAAAAGAGATAACACCCCCCCATTACGTCATGCTTCAGAAATGTGGAAAATGGTCCGTTTTCAAATGTTTTATTTTTGAACGTCAGTTCACATTTGTAGGTGTATCATCAGTGTTAGAGCTAAAATTAGCATGTTTAAAGTGATTTTCATGCTTCCAGGGGCCCAAAACACAAGATTTATGAAATGGTTAAAAGTGCATGAAAATGGCCAATTTACTCACTCTGAGTTCTCAAAAAGGGTTTCTTCACCCCGGGAAGTTAATTAAATACCATTTGGAGGCATTTAATGTTCGAGCAAAAACGGCTGATTTTCGACAAAAGAGATAACACCCCCCCATTACGTCATGCTTCAGAAATGTGGAAAATGGTCCGTTTTCAAATGTTTTATTTTTGAACGTCAGTTCACATTTGTAGGTGGATCATCAGTGTTAGAGCTAAAATTAGCATGTTTAAAGTGATTTTCATGCTTCCAGGGGCCCAAAACACAAGATTTATGGAATGGTTAAAAGTGCATGAAAATGGCCAATTTACTCACTCTGAGTTCTCAAAAAGGGTTTCTTCACCCCGGGAAGTTAATTAAATACCATTTGGAGGCATTTAATGTTCGAGCAAAAACGGCTGATTTTCGACAAAAGAGATAACACCCCCCCATTACGTCATGCTTCAGAAATGTGGAAAATGGTCCGTTGTCAAATGTTTTATTTTTGAACGTCAGTTCACATTTGTAGGTGGATCATCAGTGTTAGAGCTAAAATTAGCATGTTTAAAGTGATTTTCATGCTTCCAGGGGCTCGGGAAGTTAATTAAATACCATTTGGAGGCATTTAATGTTCGAGCAAAAACGGCTGATTTTCGACAAAAGAGATAACACCCCCCATTACGTCATGCTTCAGAAATGTGGAAAATGGACCGTTTTCAAATGTTTTATTTTTGAACGTCAGTTCACATTTGTAGGTGGATCATCAGTGTTAGAGCTAAAATTAGCATGTTTAAAGTGATTTTCATGCTTCCAGGGGCCCAAAATACAAGATTTATGGAATGGTTAAAAGTGCATGAAAATGGCCAATTTACTCACTCTGAGTTCTCAAAAAGGGTTTCTTCACCCCGGGAAGTTAATTAAATACCATTTGGAGGCATTTAATGTTCGAGCAAAAACGGCTGATTTTCGACAAAAGAGATAACACCCCCCCATTACGTCATGCTTCAGAAATGTGGAAAATGGTCCGTTTTCAAATGTTTTATTTTTGAACGTCAGTTCACATTTGTAGGTGGATCATCAGTGTTAGAGCTAAAATTAGCATGTTTAAAGTGATTTTCATGCTTCCAGGGGCTCGGGAAGTTAATTAAATACCATTTGGAGGCATTTAATGTTCGAGCAAAAACGGCTGATTTTCGACAAAAGAGATAACACCCCCCCATTACGTCATGCTTCAGAAATGTGGAAAATGGTCCGTTTTCAAATGTTTTATTTTTGAACGTCAGTTCACATTTGTAGGTGGATCATCAGTGTTAGAGCTAAAATTAGCATGTTTAAAGTGATTTTCATGCTTCCAGGGGCCCAAAACACAAGATTTATGGAATGGTTAAAAGTGCATGAAAATGGCCAATTTACTCACTCTGAGTTCTCAAAAAGGGTTTCTTCACCCCGGGAAGTTAATTAAATACCATTTGGAGGCATTTAATGTTCGAGCAAAAACGGCTGATTTTCGACAAAAGAGATAACACCCCCCCATTACGTCATGCTTCAGAAATGTGGAAAATGGTCCGTTTTCAAATGTTTTATTTTTGAACGTCAGTTCACATTTGTAGGTGTATCATCAGTGTTAGAGCTAAAATTAGCATGTTTAAAGTGATTTTCATGCTTCTTGGGGCCCAAAACACAAGATTTATGGAATGGTTAAAAGTGCATGAAAAAATGGCCAATTTACTCACTCTGAGTTCTCAAAAAGGGTTTCTTCACCCCGGGAAGTTAATTAAATACCATTTGGAGGCATTTAATGTTCGAGCAAAAACGGCTGATTTTCGACAAAAGAGATAACACCCCCCCATTACGTCATGCTTCAGAAATGTGGAAAATGGTCCGTTTTCAAATGTTTTATTTTTGAACGTCAGTTCACATTTGTAGGTGGATCATCAGTGTTAGAGCTAAAATTAGCATGTTTAAAGTGATTTTCATGCTTCCAGGGGCTCGGGAAGTTAATTAAATACCATTTGGAGGCATTTAATGTTCGAGCAAAAACGGCTGATTTTCGACAAAAGAGATAACACCCCCCCATTACGTCATGCTTCAGAAATGTGGAAAATGGTCCGTTTTCAAATGTTTTATTTTTTAAACGTCAGTTCACATTTGTAGGTGGATCATCAGTGTTAGAGCTAAAATTAGCATGTTTAAAGTGATTTTCATGCTTCCAGGGGCCCAAAACACAAGATTTATGGAATGGTTAAAAGTGCATGAAAATGGCCAATTTACTCACTCTGAGTTCTCAAAAAGGGTTTCTTCACCCCGGGAAGTTAATTAAATACCATTTGGAGGCATTTAATGTTCGAGCAAAAACGGCTGATTTTCGACAAAAGAGATAACACCCCCCCCCATTACGTCATGCTTCAGAAATGTGAAAATGGTCCGTTTTCAAATGTTTTATTTTTGAACGTCAGTTCACATTTGTAGGTGGATCATCAGTGTTAGAGCTAAAATTAGCATGTTTAAAGTGATTTTCATGCTTCCAGGGGCCCAAAACACAAGATTTATGGAATGGTTAAAAGTGCATGAAAATGGCCAATTTACTCACTCTGAGTTCTCAAAAAGGGTTTCTTCACCCCCGGGAAGTTAATTAAATACCATTTGGAGGCATTTAATGTTCGAGCAAAAACGGCTGATTTTCGACAAAAGAGATAACACCCCCCCCATTACGTCATGCTTCAGAAATGTGGAAAATGGTCCGTTTTCAAATGTTTTATTTTTGAACGTCAGTTCACATTTGTAGGTGGATCATCAGTGTTAGAGCTAACATTAGCATGTTTAAAGTGATTTTCATGCTTCCAGGGGCCCAAAACACAAGATTTATGGAATGGTTAAAAGTGCATGAAAATGGCCAATTTACTCACTCTGAGTTCTCAAAAGGGTTTCTTCACCCCGGGAAGTTAATTAAATACCATTTGGAGGCATTTAATGTTAGAGCAAAAACGGCTGATTTTCGACAAAAGAGATAACACCCCCCCATTACGTCATGCTTCAGAAATGTGGAAAATGGTCCGTTTTCAAATGTTTTATTTTTGAACGTCAGTTCACATTTGTAGGTGGATCATCAGTGTTAGAGCTAAAATTAGCATGTTTAAAGTGATTTTCATGCTTCCAGGGGCCCAAAACACAAGATTTATGGAATGGTTAAAAGTGCATGAAAATGGCCAATTTACTCACTCTGAGTTCTCAAAAAGGGTTTCTTCACCCTGGGAAGTTAATTAAATACCATTTGGAGGCATTTAATGTTCGAGCAAAAACGGCTGATTTTCGACAAAAGAGATAACACCCCCCCATTACGTCATGCTTCAGAAATGTGGAAAATGGTCCGTTTTCAAATGTTTTATTTTTGAACGTCAGTTCACATTTGTAGGTGGATCATCAGTGTTAGAGCTAAAATTAGCATGTTTAAAGTGATTTTCATGCTTCCAGGGGCTCGGGAAGTTAATTAAATACCATTTGGAGGCATTTAATGTTCGAGCAAAAAGGGCTGATTTTCGACAAAAGAGATAACACCCCCCATTACGTCATGCTTCAGAAATGTGGAAAATGGTCCGTTTTCAAATGTTTTATTTTTGAACGTCAGTTCACATTTGTAGGTGGATCATCAGTGTTAGAGCTAAAATTAGCATGTTTAAAGTGATTTTCATGCTTCCAGGGGCCCAAAACACAAGATTTATGGAATGGTTAAAAGTGCATGAAAATGGCCAATTTACTCACTCTGAGTTCTCAAAAAGGGTTTCTTCACCTCGGGAAGTTAATTAAATACCATTTGGAGGCATTTAATGTTCGAGCAAAAACGGCTGATTTTCGACAAAAGAGATAACACCCCCCCATTACGTCATGCTTCAGAAATGTGGAAAATGGTCCGTTTTCAAATGTTTTATTTTTGAACGTCAGTTCACATTTGTAGGTGGATCATCAGTGTTAGAGCTAAAATTAGCATGTTTAAAGTGATTTTCATGCTTCCAGGGGCTCGGGAAGTTAATTAAATACCATTTGGAGGCATTTAATGTTCGAGCAAAAACGGCTGATTTTCGACAAAAGAGATAACACCCCCCCATTACGTCATGCTTCAGAAATGTGGAAAATGGTCCGTTTTTCAAATGTTTTATTTTTGAACGTCAGTTCACATTTGTAGGTGGATCATCAGTGTTAGAGCTAAAATTAGCATGTTTAAAGTGATTTTCATGCTTCCAGGGGCCCAAAACACAAGATTTATGGAATGGTTAAAAGTGCATGAAAATGGCCAATTTACTCACTCTGAGTTCTCAAAAAGGGTTTCTTCACCCCGGGAAGTTAATTAAATACCATTTGGAGGCATTTAATGTTCGAGCAAAAACGGCTGATTTTCGACAAAAGAGATAACACCCCCCCATTACGTCATGCTTCAGAAATGTGGAAAATGGTCCGTTTTCAAATGTTTTATTTTTGAACGTCAGTTCACATTTGTAGGTGGATCATCAGTGTTAGAGCTAAAATTAGCATGTTTAAAGTGATTTTCATGCTTCCAGGGGCCCAAAACACAAGATTTATGGAATGGTTAAAAGTGCATGAAAATGGCCAATTTACTCACTCTGAGTTCTCAAAAAGGGTTTCTTCACCCCGGGAAGTTAATTAAATACCATTTGGAGGCATTTAATGTTCGAGCAAAAACGGCTGATTTTCGACAAAAGAGATAACACCCCCCCATTACGTCATGCTTCAGAAATGTGGAAAATGGTCCGTTTTCAAATGTTTTATTTTTGAACGTCAGTTCACATTTGTAGGTGGATCATCAGTGTTAGAGCTAAAATTAGCATGTTTAAAGTGATTTTCATGCTTCCAGGGGCCCAAAACACAAGATTTATGGAATGGTTAAAAGTGCATGAAAATGGCCAATTTACTCACTCTGAGTTCTCAAAAAGGGTTTCTTCACCCCGGGAAGTTAATTAAATACCATTTGGAGGCATTTAATGTTCGAGCAAAAACGGCTGATTTTCGACAAAAGAGATAACACCCCCCCATTACGTCATGCTTCAGAAATGTGGAAAATGGTCCGTTTTCAAATGTTTTATTTTTGAACGTCAGTTCACATTTGTAGGTGGATCATCAGTGTTAGAGCTAAAATTAGCATGTTTAAAGTGATTTTCATGCTTCCAGGGGCCCAAAACACAAGATTTATGGAATGGTTAAAAGTGCATGAAAATGGCCAATTTACTCACTCTGAGTTCTCAAAAAGGGTTTCTTCACCCCGGGAAGTTAATTAAATACCATTTGGAGGCATTTAATGCTCGAGCAAAAACGGCTGATTTTCGACAAAAGAGATAACACCCCCCATTACGTCATGCTTCAGAAATGTGGAAAATGGTCCGTTTTCAAATGTTTTATTTTTGAACGTCAGTTCACATTTGTAGGTGGATCATCAGTGTTAGAGCTAAAATTAGCATGTTTAAAGTGATTTTCATGCTTCCAGGGGCTCGGGAAGTTAATTAAATACCATTTGGAGGCATTTAATGTTCGAGCAAAAACGGCTGATTTTCGACAAAAGAGATAACACCCCCCCATTACGTCATGCTTCAGAAATGTGGAAAATGGTCCGTTTTCAAATGTTTTATTTTTGAACGTCAGTTCACATTTGTAGGTGGATCATCAGTGTTAGAGCTAAAATTAGCATGTTTAAAGTGATTTTCATGCTTCCAGGGGCCCAAAACACAAGATTTATGGAATGGTTAAAAGTGCATGAAAATGGCCAATTTACTCACTCTGAGTTCTCAAAAGGGTTTCTTCACCCTGGGAAGTTAATTAAATACCATTTGGAGGCATTTAATGTTCGAGCAAAAACGGCTGATTTTCGACAAAAGAGATAACACCCCCCCATTACGTCATGCTTCAGAAATGTGGAAAATGGTCCATTTTCAAATGTTTTATTTTTGAACGTCAGTTCACATTTGCAGGTGGATCATCAGTGTTAGAGCTAAAATTAGCATGTTTAAAGTGATTTTCATGCTTCCAGGGGCTCGGGAAGTTAATTAAATACCATTTGGAGGCATTTAATGTTCGAGCAAAAACGGCTGATTTTCAACAAAAGAGATAACACCCCCCATTACGTCATGCTTCAGAAATGTGGAAAATGGTCCGTTTTCAAATGTTTTATTTTTGAACGTCAGTTCACATTTGTAGGTGGATCATCAGTGTTAGAGCTAAAATTAGCATGTTTAAAGTCATTTTCATGCTTCCAGGGGCTCGGGAAGTTAATTAAATACCATTTGGAGGCATTTAATGTTCGAGCAAAAACGGCTGATTTTCGACAAAAGAGATAACACCCCCCCATTACGTCATGCTTCAGAAATGTGGAAAATGGTCCGTTTTCAAATGTTTTATTTTTAAACGTCAGTTCACATTTGTAGGTGGATCATCAGTGTTAGAGCTAAAATTAGCATGTTTAAAGTGATTTTCATGCTTCCAGGGGCCCAAAACACAAGATTTATGGAATGGTTAAAAGTGCATGAAAATGGCCAATTTACTCACTCTGAGTTCTCAAAAAGGGTTTCTTCACCCCGGGAAGTTAATTAAATACCATTTGGAGGCATTTAATGTTCGAGCAAAAACGGCTGATTTTCGACAAAAGAGATAACACCCCCCCATTACGTCATGCTTCAGAAATGTGGAAAATGGTCCGTTTTCAAATGTTTTATTTTTGAACGTCAGTTCACATTTGTAGGTGGATCATCAGTGTTAGAGCTAAAATTAGCATGTTTAAAGTGATTTTCATGCTTCCAGGGGCTCGGGAAGTTAATTAAATACCATTTGGAGGCATTTAATGTTCGAGCAAAAACGGCTGATTTTCGACAAAAGAGATAACACCCCCCCCATTACGTCATGCTTCAGAAATGTGGAAAATGGTCCGTTTTCAAATGTTTTATTTTTGAACGTCAGTTCACATTGTAGGTGGATCATCAGTGTTAGAGCTAAAATTAGCATGTTTAAAGTGATTTTCATGCTTCCAGGGGCCCAAAACACAAGATTTATGGAATGGTTAAAAGTGCATGAAAATGGCCAATTTACTCACTCTGAGTTCTCAAAAAGGGTTTCTTCACCCCCGGGAAGTTAATTAAATACCATTTGGAGGCATTTAATGTTCGAGCAAAAACGGCTGATTTTCGACAAAAGAGATAACACCCCCCCATTACGTCATGCTTCAGAAATGTGGAAAATGGTCCGTTTTCAAATGTTTTATTTTTGAACGTCAGTTCACATTTGTAGGTGGATCATCAGTGTTAGAGCTAACATTAGCATGTTTAAAGTGATTTTCATGCTTCCAGGGGCCCAAAACACAAGATTTATGGAATGGTTAAAAGTGCATGAAAATGGCCAATTTACTCACTCTGAGTTCTCAAAAAGGGTTTCTTCACCCCGGGAAGTTAATTAAATACCATTTGGAGGCATTTAATGTTAGAGCAAAAACGGCTGATTTTCGACAAAAGAGATAACACCCCCCCATTACGTCATGCTTCAGAAATGTGGAAAATGGTCCGTTTTCAAATGTTTTATTTTTGAACGTCAGTTCACATTTGTAGGTGGATCATCAGTGTTAGAGCTAAAATTAGCATGTTTAAAGTGATTTTCATGCTTCCAGGGGCCCAAAACACAAGATTTATGGAATGGTTAAAAGTGCATGAAAATGGCCAATTTACTCACTCTGAGTTCTCAAAAAGGGTTTCTTCACCCTGGGAAGTTAATTAAATACCATTTGGAGGCATTTAATGTTCGAGCAAAAACGGCTGATTTTCGACAAAAGAGATAACACCCCCCCATTACGTCATGCTTCAGAAATGTGGAAAATGGTCCGTTTTCAAATGTTTTATTTTTGAACGTCAGTTCACATTTGTAGGTGGATCATCAGTGTTAGAGCTAAAATTAGCATGTTTAAAGTGATTTTCATGCTTCCAGGGGCTCGGGAAGTTAATTAAATACCATTTGGAGGCATTTAATGTTCGAGCAAAAAGGGCTGATTTTCGACAAAAGAGATAACACCCCCCATTACGTCATGCTTCAGAAATGTGGAAAATGGTCCGTTTTCAAATGTTTTATTTTTGAACGTCAGTTCACATTTGTAGGTGGATCATCAGTGTTAGAGCTAAAATTAGCATGTTTAAAGTGATTTTCATGCTTCCAGGGGCCCAAAACACAAGATTTATGGAATGGTTAAAAGTGCATGAAAATGGCCAATTTACTCACTCTGAGTTCTCAAAAAGGGTTTCTTCACCCCGGGAAGTTAATTAAATACCATTTGGAGGCATTTAATGTTCGAGCAAAAACGGCTGATTTTCGACAAAAGAGATAACACCCCCCCATTACGTCATGCTTCAGAAATGTGGAAAATGGTCCGTTTTCAAATGTTTTATTTTTGAACGTCAGTTCACATTTGTAGGTGGATCATCAGTGTTAGAGCTAAAATTAGCATGTTTAAAGTGATTTTCATGCTTCCAGGGGCTCGGGAAGTTAATTAAATACCATTTGGAGGCATTTAATGTTCGAGCAAAAACGGCTGATTTTCGACAAAAGAGATAACACCCCCCCATTACGTCATGCTTCAGAAATGTGGAAAATGGTCCGTTTTCAAATGTTTTATTTTTGAACGTCAGTTCACATTTGTAGGTGGATCATCAGTGTTAGAGCTAAAATTAGCATGTTTAAAGTGATTTTCATGCTTCCAGGGGCCCAAAACACAAGATTTATGGAATGGTTAAAAGTGCATGAAAATGGCCAATTTACTCACTCTGAGTTCTCAAAAAGGGTTTCTTCACCCCGGGAAGTTAATTAAATACCATTTGGAGGCATTTAATGTTCGAGCAAAAACGGCTGATTTTCGACAAAAGAGATAACACCCCCCCATTACGTCATGCTTCAGAAATGTGGAAAATGGTCCGTTTTCAAATGTTTTATTTTTGAACGTCAGTTCACATTTGTAGGTGGATCATCAGTGTTAGAGCTAAAATTAGCATGTTTAAAGTGATTTTCATGCTTCCAGGGGCCCAAAACACAAGATTTATGGAATGGTTAAAAGTGCATGAAAATGGCCAATTTACTCACTCTGAGTTCTCAAAAAGGGTTTCTTCACCCCGGGAAGTTAATTAAATACCATTTGGAGGCATTTAATGTTCGAGCAAAAACGGCTGATTTTCGACAAAAGAGATAACACCCCCCCATTACGTCATGCTTCAGAAATGTGGAAAATGGTCCGTTTTCAAATGTTTTATTTTTGAACGTCAGTTCACATTTGTAGGTGGATCATCAGTGTTAGAGCTAAAATTAGCATGTTTAAAGTGATTTTCATGCTTCCAGGGGCCCAAAACACAAGATTTATGGAATGGTTAAAAGTGCATGAAAATGGCCAATTTACTCACTCTGAGTTCTCAAAAAGGGTTTCTTCACCCCGGGAAGTTAATTAAATACCATTTGGAGGCATTTAATGTTCGAGCAAAAACGGCTGAATTTCGACAAAAGAGATAACACCCCCCCATTACGTCATGCTTCAGAAATGTGGAAAATGGTCCGTTTTCAAATGTTTTATTTTTGAACGTCAGTTCACATTTGTAGGTGGATCATCAGTGTTAGAGCTAAAATTAGCATGTTTAAAGTGATTTTCATGCTTCCAGGGGCTCGGGAAGTTAATTAAATACCATTTGGAGGCATTTAATGTTCGAGCAAAAACGGCTGATTTTCAACAAAAGAGATAACACCCCCCCATTACGTCATGCTTCAGAAATGTGGAAAATGGTCCGTTTTCAAATGTTTTATTTTTGAACGTCAGTTCACATTTGTAGGTGGATCATCAGTGTTAGAGCTAAAATTAGCATGTTTAAAGTCATTTTCATGCTTCCAGGGGCTCGGGAAGTTAATTAAATACCATTTGGAGGCATTTAATGTTCGAGCAAAAACGGCTGATTTTCGACAAAAGAGATAACACCCCCCCATTACGTCATGCTTCAGAAATGTGGAAAATGGTCCGTTTTCAAATGTTTTATTTTTAAACGTCAGTTCACATTTGTAGGTGGATCATCAGTGTTAGAGCTAAAATTAGCATGTTTAAAGTGATTTTCATGCTTCCAGGGGCCCAAAACACAAGATTTATGGAATGGTTAAAAGTGCATGAAAATGGCCAATTTACTCACTCTGAGTTCTCAAAAAGGGTTTCTTCACCCCGGGAAGTTAATTAAATACCATTTGGAGGCATTTAATGTTCGAGCAAAAACGGCTGATTTTCGACAAAAGAGATAACACCCCCCCATTACGTCATGCTTCAGAAATGTGGAAAATGGTCCGTTTTCAAATGTTTTATTTTTGAACGTCAGTTCACATTTGCAGGTGGATCATCAGTGTTAGAGCTAAAATTAGCATGTTTAAAGTGATTTTCATGCTTCCAGGGGCTCGGGAAGTTAATTAAATACCATTTGGAGGCATTTAATGTTCGAGCAAAAACGGCTGATTTTCAACAAAAGAGATAACACCCCCCCATTACGTCATGCTTCAGAAATGTGGAAAATGGTCCGTTTTCAAATGTTTTATTTTTGAACGTCAGTTCACATTTGTAGGTGGATCATCAGTGTTAGAGCTAAAATTAGCATGTTTAAAGTCATTTTCATGCTTCCAGGGGCTCGGGAAGTTAATTAAATACCATTTGGAGGCATTTAATGTTCGAGCAAAAACGGCTGATTTTCGACAAAAGAGATAACACCCCCCCATTACGTCATGCTTCAGAAATGTGGAAAATGGTCCGTTTTCAAATGTTTTATTTTTAAACGTCAGTTCACATTTGTAGGTGGATCATCAGTGTTAGAGCTAAAATTAGCATGTTTAAAGTGATTTTCATGCTTCCAGGGGCCCAAAACACAAGATTTATGGAATGGTTAAAAGTGCATGAAAATGGCCAATTTACTCACTCTGAGTTCTCAAAAAGGGTTTCTTCACCCCGGGAAGTTAATTAAATACCATTTGGAGGCATTTAATGTTCGAGCAAAAACGGCTGATTTTCGACAAAAGAGATAACACCCCCCCATTACGTCATGCTTCAGAAATGTGGAAAATGGTCCGTTTTCAAATGTTTTATTTTTGAACGTCAGTTCACATTTGTAGGTGGATCATCAGTGTTAGAGCTAAAATTAGCATGTTTAAAGTGATTTTCATGCTTCCAGGGGCTCGGGAAGTTAATTAAATACCATTTGGAGGCATTTAATGTTCGAGCAAAAACGGCTGATTTTCGACAAAAGAGATAACACCCCCCCCATTACGTCATGCTTCAGAAATGTGGAAAATGGTCCGTTTTCAAATGTTTTATTTTTGAACGTCAGTTCACATTTGTAGGTGGATCATCAGTGTTAGAGCTAAAATTAGCATGTTTAAAGTGATTTTCATGCTTCCAGGGGCCCAAAACACAAGATTTATGGAATGGTTAAAAGTGCATGAAAATGGCCAATTTACTCACTCTGAGTTCTCAAAAAGGGTTTCTTCACCCCGGGAAGTTAATTAAATACCATTTGGAGGCATTTAATGTTCGAGCAAAAACGGCTGATTTTCGACAAAAGAGATAACACCCCCCCATTACGTCATGCTTCAGAAATGTGGAAAATGGTCCGTTTTCAAATGTTTTATTTTTGAACGTCAGTTCACATTTGTAGGTGGATCATCAGTGTTAGAGCTAACATTAGCATGTTTAAAGTGATTTTCATGCTTCCAGGGGCCCAAAACACAAGATTTATGGAATGGTTAAAAGTGCATGAAAATGGCCAATTTACTCACTCTGAGTTCTCAAAAAGGGTTTCTTCACCCCGGGAAGTTAATTAAATACCATTTGGAGGCATTTAATGTTAGAGCAAAAACGGCTGATTTTCGACAAAAGAGATAACACCCCCCCATTACGTCATGCTTCAGAAATGTGGAAAATGGTCCGTTTTCAAATGTTTTATTTTTGAACGTCAGTTCACATTTGTAGGTGGATCATCAGTGTTAGAGCTAAAATTAGCATGTTTAAAGTGATTTTCATGCTTCCAGGGGCCCAAAACACAAGATTTATGGAATGGTTAAAAGTGCATGAAAATGGCCAATTTACTCACTCTGAGTTCTCAAAAAGGGTTTCTTCACCCTGGGAAGTTAATTAAATACCATTTGGAGGCATTTAATGTTCGAGCAAAAACGGCTGATTTTCGACAAAAGAGATAACACCCCCCCATTACGTCATGCTTCAGAAATGTGGAAAATGGTCCGTTTTCAAATGTTTTATTTTTGAACGTCAGTTCACATTTGTAGGTGGATCATCAGTGTTAGAGCTAAAATTAGCATGTTTAAAGTGATTTTCATGCTTCCAGGGGCTCGGGAAGTTAATTAAATACCATTTGGAGGCATTTAATGTTCGAGCAAAAAGGGCTGATTTTCGACAAAAGAGATAACACCCCCCATTACGTCATGCTTCAGAAATGTGGAAAATGGTCCGTTTTCAAATGTTTTATTTTTGAACGTCAGTTCACATTTGTAGGTGGATCATCAGTGTTAGAGCTAAAATTAGCATGTTTAAAGTGATTTTCATGCTTCCAGGGGCCCAAAACACAAGATTTATGGAATGGTTAAAAGTGCATGAAAATGGCCAATTTACTCACTCTGAGTTCTCAAAAAGGGTTTCTTCACCCCGGGAAGTTAATTAAATACCATTTGGAGGCATTTAATGTTCGAGCAAAAACGGCTGATTTTCGACAAAAGAGATAACACCCCCCCATTACGTCATGCTTCAGAAATGTGGAAAATGGTCCGTTTTCAAATGTTTTATTTTTGAACGTCAGTTCACATTTGTAGGTGGATCATCAGTGTTAGAGCTAAAATTAGCATGTTTAAAGTGATTTTCATGCTTCCAGGGGCTCGGGAAGTTAATTAAATACCATTTGGAGGCATTTAATGTTCGAGCAAAAACGGCTGATTTTCGACAAAAGAGATAACACCCCCCCATTACGTCATGCTTCAGAAATGTGGAAAATGGTCCGTTTTCAAATGTTTTATTTTTGAACGTCAGTTCACATTTGTAGGTGGATCATCAGTGTTAGAGCTAAAATTAGCATGTTTAAAGTGATTTTCATGCTTCCAGGGGCCCAAAACACAAGATTTATGGAATGGTTAAAAGTGCATGAAAATGGCCAATTTACTCACTCTGAGTTCTCAAAAAGGGTTTCTTCACCCCGGGAAGTTAATTAAATACCATTTGGAGGCATTTAATGTTCGAGCAAAAACGGCTGATTTTCGACAAAAGAGATAACACCCCCCCATTACGTCATGCTTCAGAAATGTGGAAAATGGTCCGTTTTCAAATGTTTTATTTTTGAACGTCAGTTCACATTTGTAGGTGGATCATCAGTGTTAGAGCTAAAATTAGCATGTTTAAAGTGATTTTCATGCTTCCAGGGGCTCGGGAAGTTAATTAAATACCATTTGGAGGCATTTAATGTTCGAGCAAAAACGGCTGATTTTCGACAAAAGAGATAACACCCCCCCATTACGTCATGCTTCAGAAATGTGGAAAATGGTCCGTTTTCAAATGTTTTATTTTTGAACGTCAGTTCACATTTGTAGGTGGATCATCAGTGTTAGAGCTAAAATTAGCATGTTTAAAGTGATTTTCATGCTTCCAGGGGCTCGGGAAGTTAATTAAATACCATTTGGAGGCATTTAATGTTCGAGGAAAAACGGCTGATTTTCGACAAAAGAGATAACACCCCCCCATTACGTCATGCTTCAGAAATGTGGAAAATGGTCCGTTTTCAAATGTTTTATTTTTGAACGTCAGTTCACATTTGTAGGTGGATCATCAGTGTTAGAGCTAAAATTAGCATGTTTAAAATGATTTTCATGCTTCCAGGGGCTCGGGAAGTTAATTAAATACCATTTGGAGGCATTTAATGTTCGAGCAAAAACGGCAGATTTTCGACAAAAGAGATAACACCCCCCCATTACGTCATGCTTCAGAAATGTGGAAAATGGTCCGTTTTCAAATGTTTTATTTTTGAACGTCAGTTCACATTTGTAGGTGGATCATCAGTGTTAGAGCTAAAATTAGCATGTTTAAAGTGATTTTCATGCTTCCAGGGGCTCGGGAAGTTAATTAAATACCATTTGGAGGCATTTAATGTTCGAGCAAAAACGGCTGATTTTCGACAAAAGAGATAACACCCCCCCATTACGTCATGCTTCAGAAATGTGGAAAATGGTCCGTTTTCAAATGTTTTATTTTTGAACGTCAGTTCACATTTGTAGGTGGATCATCAGTGTTAGAGCTAAAATTAGCATGTTTAAAATGATTTTCATGCTTCCAGGGGCTCGGGAAGTTAATTAAATACCATTTGGAGGCATTTAATGTTCGAGCAAAAACGGCAGATTTTCGACAAAAGAGATAACACCCCCCCATTACGTCATGCTTCAGAAATGTGGAAAATGGTCCGTTTTCAAATGTTTTATTTTTGAACGTCAGTTCACATTTGTAGGTGGATCATCAGTGTTAGAGCTAAAATTAGCATGTTTAAAGTGATTTTCATGCTTCCAGGGGCTCGGGAAGTTAATTAAATACCATTTGGAGGCATTTAATGTTCGAGCAAAAACGGCTGATTTTCGACAAAAGAGATAACACCCCCCCATTACGTCATGCTTCAGAAATGTGGAAAATGGTCCGTTTTCAAATGTTTTATTTTTGAACGTCAGTTCACATTTGTAGGTGGATCATCAGTGTTAGAGCTAAAATTAGCATGTTTAAAGTGATTTTCATGCTTCCAGGGGCCCAAAACACAAGATTTATGGAATGGTTAAAAGTGCATGAAAATGGCCAATTTACTCACTCTGAGTTCTCAAAAAGGGTTTCTTCACCCTGGGAAGTTAATTAAATACCATTTGGAGGCATTTAATGTTCGAGCAAAAACGGCTGATTTTCGACAAAAGAGATAACACCCCCCCATTACGTCATGCTTCAGAAATGTGGAAAATGGTCCGTTTTCAAATGTTTTATTTTTGAACGTCAGTTCACATTTGCAGGTGGATCATCAGTGTTAGAGCTAAAATTAGCATGTTTAAAGTGATTTTCATGCTTCCAGGGGCTCGGGAAGTTAATTAAATACCATTTGGAGGCATTTAATGTTCGAGCAAAAACGGCAGATTTTCGACAAAAGAGATAACACCCCCCCATTACGTCATGCTTCAGAAATGTGGAAAATGGTCCGTTTTCAAATGTTTTATTTTTGAACGTCAGTTCACATTTGTAGGTGGATCATCAGTGTTAGAGCTAAAATTAGCATGTTTAAAGTGATTTTCATGCTTCCAGGGGCTCGGGAAGTTAATTAAATACCATTTGGAGGCATTTAATGTTCGAGCAAAAACGGCTGATTTTCGACAAAAGAGATAACACCCCCCCATTACGTCATGCTTCAGAAATGTGGAAAATGGTCCGTTTTCAAATGTTTTATTTTTGAACGTCAGTTCACATTTGTAGGTGGATCATCAGTGTTAGAGCTAAAATTAGCATGTTTAAAGTGATTTTCATGCTTCCAGGGGCCCAAAACACAAGATTTATGGAATGGTTAAAAGTGCATGAAAATGGCCAATTTACTCACTCTGAGTTCTCAAAAAGGGTTTCTTCACCCTGGGAAGTTAATTAAATACCATTTGGAGGCATTTAATGTTCGAGCAAAAACGGCTGATTTTCGACAAAAGAGATAACACCCCCCCATTACGTCATGCTTCAGAAATGTGGAAAATGGTCCGTTTTCAAATGTTTTATTTTTAAATGTCAGTTCACATTTGTAGGTGGATCATCAGTGTTAGAGCTAAAATTAGCATGTTTAAAGTGATTTTCATGCTTCCAGGGGCCCAAAACACAAGATTTATGGAATGGTTAAAAGTGCATGAAAATGGCCAATTTACTCACTCTGAGTTCTCAAAAAGGGTTTCTTCACCCCGGGAAGTTAATTAAATACCATTTGGAGGCATTTAATGTTCGAGCAAAAACGGCTGATTTTCGACAAAAGAGATAACACCCCCCCATTACGTCATGCTTCAGAAATGTGGAAAATGGTCCGTTTTCAAATGTTTTATTTTTGAACGTCAGTTCACATTTGTAGGTGGATCATCAGTGTTAGAGCTAAAATTAGCATGTTTAAAGTGATTTTCATGCTTCCAGGGGCTCGGGAAGTTAATTAAATACCATTTGGAGGCATTTAATGTTCGAGCAAAAACGGCTGATTTTCGACAAAAGAGATAACACCCCCCCATTACGTCATGCTTCAGAAATGTGGAAAATGGTCCGTTTTCAAATGTTTTATTTTTGAACGTCAGTTCACATTTGTAGGTGGATCATCAGTGTTAGAGCTAAAATTAGCATGTTTAAAGTGATTTTCATGCTTCCAGGGGCTCGGGAAGTTAATTAAATACCATTTGGAGGCATTTAATGTTCGAGCAAAAACGGCTGATTTTCGACAAAAGAGATAACACCCCCCCATTACGTCATGCTTCAGAAATGTGGAAAATGGTCCGTTTTCAAATGTTTTATTTTTGAACGTCAGTTCACATTTGTAGGTGGATCATCAGTGTTAGAGCTAAAATTAGCATGTTTAAAATGATTTTCATGCTTCCAGGGGCTCGGGAAGTTAATTAAATACCATTTGGAGGCATTTAATGTTCGAGCAAAAACGGCAGATTTTCGACAAAAGAGATAACACCCCCCCATTACGTCATGCTTCAGAAATGTGGAAAATGGTCCGTTTTCAAATGTTTTATTTTTGAACGTCAGTTCACATTTGTAGGTGGATCATCAGTGTTAGAGCTAAAATTAGCATGTTTAAAGTGATTTTCATGCTTCCAGGGGCTCGGGAAGTTAATTAAATACCATTTGGAGGCATTTAATGTTCGAGCAAAAACGGCTGATTTTCGACAAAAGAGATAACACCCCCCCATTACGTCATGCTTCAGAAATGTGGAAAATGGTCCGTTTTCAAATGTTTTATTTTTGAACGTCAGTTCACATTTGTAGGTGGATCATCAGTGTTAGAGCTAAAATTAGCATGTTTAAAGTGATTTTCATGCTTCCAGGGGCCCAAAACACAAGATTTATGGAATGGTTAAAAGTGCATGAAAATGGCCAATTTACTCACTCTGAGTTCTCAAAAAGGGTTTCTTCACCCTGGGAAGTTAATTAAATACCATTTGGAGGCATTTAATGTTCGAGCAAAAACGGCTGATTTTCGACAAAAGAGATAACACCCCCCCATTACGTCATGCTTCAGAAATGTGGAAAATGGTCCGTTTTCAAATGTTTTATTTTTGAACGTCAGTTCACATTTGCAGGTGGATCATCAGTGTTAGAGCTAAAATTAGCATGTTTAAAGTGATTTTCATGCTTCCAGGGGCTCGGGAAGTTAATTAAATACCATTTGGAGGCATTTAATGTTCGAGCAAAAACGGCTGATTTTCAACAAAAGAGATAACACCCCCCCATTACGTCATGCTTCAGAAATGTGGAAAATGGTCCGTTTTCAAATGTTTTATTTTTGAACGTCAGTTCACATTTGTAGGTGGATCATCAGTGTTAGAGCTAAAATTAGCATGTTTAAAGTCATTTTCATGCTTCCAGGGGCTCGGGAAGTTAATTAAATACCATTTGGAGGCATTTAATGTTCGAGCAAAAACGGCTGATTTTCGACAAAAGAGATAACACCCCCCCATTACGTCATGCTTCAGAAATGTGGAAAATGGTCCGTTTTCAAATGTTTTATTTTTAAATGTCAGTTCACATTTGTAGGTGGATCATCAGTGTTAGAGCTAAAATTAGCATGTTTAAAGTGATTTTCATGCTTCCAGGGGCCCAAAACACAAGATTTATGGAATGGTTAAAAGTGCATGAAAATGGCCAATTTACTCACTCTGAGTTCTCAAAAAGGGTTTCTTCACCCCGGGAAGTTAATTAAATACCATTTGGAGGCATTTAATGTTCGAGCAAAAACGGCTGATTTTCGACAAAAGAGATAACACCCCCATTACGTCATGCTTCAGAAATGTGGAAAATGGTCCGTTTTCAAATGTTTTATTTTTGAACGTCAGTTCACATTTGTAGGTGGATCATCAGTGTTAGAGCTAAAATTAGCATGTTTAAAGTGATTTTCATGCTTCCAGGGGCCCAAAACACAAGATTTATGGAATGGTTAAAAGTGCATGAAAATGGCCAATTTACTCACTCTGAGTTCTCAAAAAGGGTTTCTTCACCCCGGGAAGTTAATTAAATACCATTTGGAGGCATTTAATGTTCGAGCAAAAACGGCTGATTTTCGACAAAAGAGATAAAACCCCCCCATTACGTCATGCTTCAGAAATGTGGAAAATGGTCCGTTTTCAAATGTTTTATTTTTGAACGTCAGTTCACATTTGTAGGTGGATCATCAGTGTTAGAGCTAAAATTAGCATGTTTAAAGTGATTTTCATGCTTCCAGGGGCTCGGGAAGTTAATTAAATACCATTTGGAGGCATTTAATGTTCGAGCAAAAACGGCTGATTTTCGACAAAAGAGATAACACCCCCCCATTACGTCATGCTTCAGAAATGTGGAAAATGGTCCGTTTTCAAATGTTTTATTTTTGAACGTCAGTTCACATTTGTAGGTGGATCATTAGTGTTAGAGCTAAAATTAGCATGTTTAAAGTGATTTTCATGCTTCCAGGGGCCCAAAACACAAGATTTATGGAATGGTTAAAAGTGCATGAAAATGGCCAATTTACTCACTCTGAGTTCTCAAAAAGGGTTTCTTCACCCCGGGAAGTTAATTAAATACCATTTGGAGGCATTTAATGTTCGAGCAAAAACGGCTGATTTTCGACAAAAGAGATAACACCCCCCCATTACGTCATGCTTCAGAAATGTGGAAAATGGTCCGTTTTCAAATGTTTTATTTTTGAACGTCAGTTCACATTTGTAGGTGTATCATCAGTGTTAGAGCTAAAATTAGCATGTTTAAAGTGATTTTCATGCTTCCAGGGGCCCAAAACACAAGATTTATGAAATGGTTAAAAGTGCATGAAAATGGCCAATTTACTCACTCTGAGTTCTCAAAAAGGGTTTCTTCACCCCGGGAAGTTAATTAAATACCATTTGGAGGCATTTAATGTTCGAGCAAAAACGGCTGATTTTCGACAAAAGAGATAACACCCCCCCATTACGTCATGCTTCAGAAATGTGGAAAATGGTCCGTTTTCAAATGTTTTATTTTTGAACGTCAGTTCACATTTGTAGGTGGATCATCAGTGTTAGAGCTAAAATTAGCATGTTTAAAGTGATTTTCATGCTTCCAGGGGCCCAAAACACAAGATTTATGGAATGGTTAAAAGTGCATGAAAATGGCCAATTTACTCACTCTGAGTTCTCAAAAAGGGTTTCTTCACCCCGGGAAGTTAATTAAATACCATTTGGAGGCATTTAATGTTCGAGCAAAAACGGCTGATTTTCGACAAAAGAGATAACACCCCCCCATTACGTCATGCTTCAGAAATGTGGAAAATGGTCCGTTGTCAAATGTTTTATTTTTGAACGTCAGTTCACATTTGTAGGTGGATCATCAGTGTTAGAGCTAAAATTAGCATGTTTAAAGTGATTTTCATGCTTCCAGGGGCTCGGGAAGTTAATTAAATACCATTTGGAGGCATTTAATGTTCGAGCAAAAACGGCTGATTTTCGACAAAAGAGATAACACCCCCCATTACGTCATGCTTCAGAAATGTGGAAAATGGACCGTTTTCAAATGTTTTATTTTTGAACGTCAGTTCACATTTGTAGGTGGATCATCAGTGTTAGAGCTAAAATTAGCATGTTTAAAGTGATTTTCATGCTTCCAGGGGCCCAAAATACAAGATTTATGGAATGGTTAAAAGTGCATGAAAATGGCCAATTTACTCACTCTGAGTTCTCAAAAAGGGTTTCTTCACCCCGGGAAGTTAATTAAATACCATTTGGAGGCATTTAATGTTCGAGCAAAAACGGCTGATTTTCGACAAAAGAGATAACACCCCCCCATTACGTCATGCTTCAGAAATGTGGAAAATGGTCCGTTTTCAAATGTTTTATTTTTGAACGTCAGTTCACATTTGTAGGTGGATCATCAGTGTTAGAGCTAAAATTAGCATGTTTAAAGTGATTTTCATGCTTCCAGGGGCTCGGGAAGTTAATTAAATACCATTTGGAGGCATTTAATGTTCGAGCAAAAACGGCTGATTTTCGACAAAAGAGATAACACCCCCCCATTACGTCATGCTTCAGAAATGTGGAAAATGGTCCGTTTTCAAATGTTTTATTTTTGAACGTCAGTTCACATTTGTAGGTGGATCATCAGTGTTAGAGCTAAAATTAGCATGTTTAAAGTGATTTTCATGCTTCCAGGGGCCCAAAACACAAGATTTATGGAATGGTTAAAAGTGCATGAAAATGGCCAATTTACTCACTCTGAGTTCTCAAAAAGGGTTTCTTCACCCCGGGAAGTTAATTAAATACCATTTGGAGGCATTTAATGTTCGAGCAAAAACGGCTGATTTTCGACAAAAGAGATAACACCCCCCCATTACGTCATGCTTCAGAAATGTGGAAAATGGTCCGTTTTCAAATGTTTTATTTTTGAACGTCAGTTCACATTTGTAGGTGTATCATCAGTGTTAGAGCTAAAATTAGCATGTTTAAAGTGATTTTCATGCTTCTTGGGGCCCAAAACACAAGATTTATGGAATGGTTAAAAGTGCATGAAAATGGCCAATTTACTCACTCTGAGTTCTCAAAAAGGGTTTCTTCACCCCGGGAAGTTAATTAAATACCATTTGGAGGCATTTAATGTTCGAGCAAAAACGGCTGATTTTCGACAAAAGAGATAACACCCCCCCATTACGTCATGCTTCAGAAATGTGGAAAATGGTCCGTTTTCAAATGTTTTATTTTTGAACGTCAGTTCACATTTGTAGGTGGATCATCAGTGTTAGAGCTAAAATTAGCATGTTTAAAGTGATTTTCATGCTTCCAGGGGCTCGGGAAGTTAATTAAATACCATTTGGAGGCATTTAATGTTCGAGCAAAAACGGCTGATTTTCGACAAAAGAGATAACACCCCCCCATTACGTCATGCTTCAGAAATGTGGAAAATGGTCCGTTTTCAAATGTTTTATTTTTTAAACGTCAGTTCACATTTGTAGGTGGATCATCAGTGTTAGAGCTAAAATTAGCATGTTTAAAGTGATTTTCATGCTTCCAGGGGCCCAAAACACAAGATTTATGGAATGGTTAAAAGTGCATGAAAATGGCCAATTTACTCACTCTGAGTTCTCAAAAAGGGTTTCTTCACCCCGGGAAGTTAATTAAATACCATTTGGAGGCATTTAATGTTCGAGCAAAAACGGCTGATTTTCGACAAAAGAGATAACACCCCCCCCCATTACGTCATGCTTCAGAAATGTGGAAAATGGTCCGTTTTCAAATGTTTTATTTTTGAACGTCAGTTCACATTTGTAGGTGGATCATCAGTGTTAGAGCTAAAATTAGCATGTTTAAAGTGATTTTCATGCTTCCAGGGGCCCAAAACACAAGATTTATGGAATGGTTAAAAGTGCATGAAAATGGCCAATTTACTCACTCTGAGTTCTCAAAAAGGGTTTCTTCACCCCGGGAAGTTAATTAAATACCATTTGGAGGCATTTAATGTTCGAGCAAAAACGGCTGATTTTCGACAAAAGAGATAACACCCCCCCCATTACGTCATGCTTCAGAAATGTGGAAAATGGTCCGTTTTCAAATGTTTTATTTTTGAACGTCAGTTCACATTTGTAGGTGGATCATCAGTGTTAGAGCTAACATTAGCATGTTTAAAGTGATTTTCATGCTTCCAGGGGCCCAAAACACAAGATTTATGGAATGGTTAAAAGTGCATGAAAATGGCCAATTTACTCACTCTGAGTTCTCAAAAAGGGTTTCTTCACCCCGGGAAGTTAATTAAATACCATTTGGAGGCATTTAATGTTAGAGCAAAAACGGCTGATTTTCGACAAAAGAGATAACACCCCCCCATTACGTCATGCTTCAGAAATGTGGAAAATGGTCCGTTTTCAAATGTTTTATTTTTGAACGTCAGTTCACATTTGTAGGTGGATCATCAGTGTTAGAGCTAAAATTAGCATGTTTAAAGTGATTTTCATGCTTCCAGGGGCCCAAAACACAAGATTTATGGAATGGTTAAAAGTGCATGAAAATGGCCAATTTACTCACTCTGAGTTCTCAAAAAGGGTTTCTTCACCCTGGGAAGTTAATTAAATACCATTTGGAGGCATTTAATGTTCGAGCAAAAACGGCTGATTTTCGACAAAAGAGATAACACCCCCCCATTACGTCATGCTTCAGAAATGTGGAAAATGGTCCGTTTTCAAATGTTTTATTTTTGAACGTCAGTTCACATTTGTAGGTGGATCATCAGTGTTAGAGCTAAAATTAGCATGTTTAAAGTGATTTTCATGCTTCCAGGGGCTCGGGAAGTTAATTAAATACCATTTGGAGGCATTTAATGTTCGAGCAAAAAGGGCTGATTTTCGACAAAAGAGATAACACCCCCCCATTACGTCATGCTTCAGAAATGTGGAAAATGGTCCGTTTTCAAATGTTTTATTTTTGAACGTCAGTTCACATTTGTAGGTGGATCATCAGTGTTAGAGCTAAAATTAGCATGTTTAAAGTGATTTTCATGCTTCCAGGGGCCCAAAACACAAGATTTATGGAATGGTTAAAAGTGCATGAAAATGGCCAATTTACTCACTCTGAGTTCTCAAAAAGGGTTTCTTCACCTCGGGAAGTTAATTAAATACCATTTGGAGGCATTTAATGTTCGAGCAAAAACGGCTGATTTTCGACAAAAGAGATAACACCCCCCCATTACGTCATGCTTCAGAAATGTGGAAAATGGTCCGTTTTCAAATGTTTTATTTTTGAACGTCAGTTCACATTTGTAGGTGGATCATCAGTGTTAGAGCTAAAATTAGCATGTTTAAAGTGATTTTCATGCTTCCAGGGGCTCGGGAAGTTAATTAAATACCATTTGGAGGCATTTAATGTTCGAGCAAAAACGGCTGATTTTCGACAAAAGAGATAACACCCCCCCATTACGTCATGCTTCAGAAATGTGGAAAATGGTCCGTTTTCAAATGTTTTATTTTTGAACGTCAGTTCACATTTGTAGGTGGATCATCAGTGTTAGAGCTAAAATTAGCATGTTTAAAGTGATTTTCATGCTTCCAGGGGCCCAAAACACAAGATTTATGGAATGGTTAAAAGTGCATGAAAATGGCCAATTTACTCACTCTGAGTTCTCAAAAAGGGTTTCTTCACCCCGGGAAGTTAATTAAATACCATTTGGAGGCATTTAATGTTCGAGCAAAAACGGCTGATTTTCGACAAAAGAGATAACACCCCCCCATTACGTCATGCTTCAGAAATGTGGAAAATGGTCCGTTTTCAAATGTTTTATTTTTGAACGTCAGTTCACATTTGTAGGTGGATCATCAGTGTTAGAGCTAAAATTAGCATGTTTAAAGTGATTTTCATGCTTCCAGGGGCCCAAAACACAAGATTTATGGAATGGTTAAAAGTGCATGAAAATGGCCAATTTACTCACTCTGAGTTCTCAAAAAGGGTTTCTTCACCCCGGGAAGTTAATTAAATACCATTTGGAGGCATTTAATGTTCGAGCAAAAACGGCTGATTTTCGACAAAAGAGATAACACCCCCCCATTACGTCATGCTTCAGAAATGTGGAAAATGGTCCGTTTTCAAATGTTTTATTTTTGAACGTCAGTTCACATTTGTAGGTGGATCATCAGTGTTAGAGCTAAAATTAGCATGTTTAAAGTGATTTTCATGCTTCCAGGGGCCCAAAACACAAGATTTATGGAATGGTTAAAAGTGCATGAAAATGGCCAATTTACTCACTCTGAGTTCTCAAAAAGGGTTTCTTCACCCCGGGAAGTTAATTAAATACCATTTGGAGGCATTTAATGTTAGAGCAAAAACGGCTGATTTTCGACAAAAGAGATAACACCCCCCCATTACGTCATGCTTCAGAAATGTGGAAAATGGTCCGTTTTCAAATGTTTTATTTTTGAACGTCAGTTCACATTTGTAGGTGGATCATCAGTGTTAGAGCTAAAATTAGCATGTTTAAAGTGATTTTCATGCTTCCAGGGGCCCAAAACACAAGATTTATGGAATGGTTAAAAGTGCATGAAAATGGCCAATTTACTCACTCTGAGTTCTCAAAAAGGGTTTCTTCACCCTGGGAAGTTAATTAAATACCATTTGGAGGCATTTAATGTTCGAGCAAAAACGGCTGATTTTCGACAAAAGAGATAACACCCCCCCATTACGTCATGCTTCAGAAATGTGGAAAATGGTCCGTTTTCAAATGTTTTATTTTTGAACGTCAGTTCACATTTGTAGGTGGATCATCAGTGTTAGAGCTAAAATTAGCATGTTTAAAGTGATTTTCATGCTTCCAGGGGCTCGGGAAGTTAATTAAATACCATTTGGAGGCATTTAATGTTCGAGCAAAAAGGGCTGATTTTCGACAAAAGAGATAACACCCCCCATTACGTCATGCTTCAGAAATGTGGAAAATGGTCCGTTTTCAAATGTTTTATTTTTGAACGTCAGTTCACATTTGTAGGTGGATCATCAGTGTTAGAGCTAAAATTAGCATGTTTAAAGTGATTTTCATGCTTCCAGGGGCCCAAAACACAAGATTTATGGAATGGTTAAAAGTGCATGAAAATGGCCAATTTACTCACTCTGAGTTCTCAAAAAGGGTTTCTTCACCCCGGGAAGTTAATTAAATACCATTTGGAGGCATTTAATGTTCGAGCAAAAACGGCTGATTTTCGACAAAAGAGATAACACCCCCCCATTACGTCATGCTTCAGAAATGTGGAAAATGGTCCGTTTTCAAATGTTTTATTTTTGAACGTCAGTTCACATTTGTAGGTGGATCATCAGTGTTAGAGCTAAAATTAGCATGTTTAAAGTGATTTTCATGCTTCCAGGGGCTCGGGAAGTTAATTAAATACCATTTGGAGGCATTTAATGTTCGAGCAAAAACGGCTGATTTTCGACAAAAGAGATAACACCCCCCCATTACGTCATGCTTCAGAAATGTGGAAAATGGTCCGTTTTCAAATGTTTTATTTTTGAACGTCAGTTCACATTTGTAGGTGGATCATCAGTGTTAGAGCTAAAATTAGCATGTTTAAAGTGATTTTCATGCTTCCAGGGGCCCAAAACACAAGATTTATGGAATGGTTAAAAGTGCATGAAAATGGCCAATTTACTCACTCTGAGTTCTCAAAAAGGGTTTCTTCACCCCGGGAAGTTAATTAAATACCATTTGGAGGCATTTAATGTTCGAGCAAAAACGGCTGATTTTCGACAAAAGAGATAACACCCCCCCATTACGTCATGCTTCAGAAATGTGGAAAATGGTCCGTTTTCAAATGTTTTATTTTTGAACGTCAGTTCACATTTGTAGGTGGATCATCAGTGTTAGAGCTAAAATTAGCATGTTTAAAGTGATTTTCATGCTTCCAGGGGCTCGGGAAGTTAATTAAATACCATTTGGAGGCATTTAATGTTCGAGCAAAAACGGCTGATTTTCGACAAAAGAGATAACACCCCCCCATTACGTCATGCTTCAGAAATGTGGAAAATGGTCCGTTTTCAAATGTTTTATTTTTGAACGTCAGTTCACATTTGTAGGTGGATCATCAGTGTTAGAGCTAAAATTAGCATGTTTAAAGTGATTTTCATGCTTCCAGGGGCTCGGGAAGTTAATTAAATACCATTTGGAGGCATTTAATGTTCGAGGAAAAACGGCTGATTTTCGACAAAAGAGATAACACCCCCCCATTACGTCATGCTTCAGAAATGTGGAAAATGGTCCGTTTTCAAATGTTTTATTTTTGAACGTCAGTTCACATTTGTAGGTGGATCATCAGTGTTAGAGCTAAAATTAGCATGTTTAAAATGATTTTCATGCTTCCAGGGGCTCGGGAAGTTAATTAAATACCATTTGGAGGCATTTAATGTTCGAGCAAAAACGGCAGATTTTCGACAAAAGAGATAACACCCCCCCATTACGTCATGCTTCAGAAATGTGGAAAATGGTCCGTTTTCAAATGTTTTATTTTTGAACGTCAGTTCACATTTGTAGGTGGATCATCAGTGTTAGAGCTAAAATTAGCATGTTTAAAGTGATTTTCATGCTTCCAGGGGCTCGGGAAGTTAATTAAATACCATTTGGAGGCATTTAATGTTCGAGCAAAAACGGCTGATTTTCGACAAAAGAGATAACACCCCCCCATTACGTCATGCTTCAGAAATGTGGAAAATGGTCCGTTTTCAAATGTTTTATTTTTGAACGTCAGTTCACATTTGTAGGTGGATCATCAGTGTTAGAGCTAAAATTAGCATGTTTAAAATGATTTTCATGCTTCCAGGGGCTCGGGAAGTTAATTAAATACCATTTGGAGGCATTTAATGTTCGAGCAAAAACGGCAGATTTTCGACAAAAGAGATAACACCCCCCCATTACGTCATGCTTCAGAAATGTGGAAAATGGTCCGTTTTCAAATGTTTTATTTTTGAACGTCAGTTCACATTTGTAGGTGGATCATCAGTGTTAGAGCTAAAATTAGCATGTTTAAAGTGATTTTCATGCTTCCAGGGGCTCGGGAAGTTAATTAAATACCATTTGGAGGCATTTAATGTTCGAGCAAAAACGGCTGATTTTCGACAAAAGAGATAACACCCCCCCATTACGTCATGCTTCAGAAATGTGGAAAATGGTCCGTTTTCAAATGTTTTATTTTTGAACGTCAGTTCACATTTGTAGGTGGATCATCAGTGTTAGAGCTAAAATTAGCATGTTTAAAGTGATTTTCATGCTTCCAGGGGCCCAAAACACAAGATTTATGGAATGGTTAAAAGTGCATGAAAATGGCCAATTTACTCACTCTGAGTTCTCAAAAAGGGTTTCTTCACCCTGGGAAGTTAATTAAATACCATTTGGAGGCATTTAATGTTCGAGCAAAAACGGCTGATTTTCGACAAAAGAGATAACACCCCCCCATTACGTCATGCTTCAGAAATGTGGAAAATGGTCCGTTTTCAAATGTTTTATTTTTGAACGTCAGTTCACATTTGCAGGTGGATCATCAGTGTTAGAGCTAAAATTAGCATGTTTAAAGTGATTTTCATGCTTCCAGGGGCTCGGGAAGTTAATTAAATACCATTTGGAGGCATTTAATGTTCGAGCAAAAACGGCAGATTTTCGACAAAAGAGATAACACCCCCCCATTACGTCATGCTTCAGAAATGTGGAAAATGGTCCGTTTTCAAATGTTTTATTTTTGAACGTCAGTTCACATTTGTAGGTGGATCATCAGTGTTAGAGCTAAAATTAGCATGTTTAAAGTGATTTTCATGCTTCCAGGGGCTCGGGAAGTTAATTAAATACCATTTGGAGGCATTTAATGTTCGAGCAAAAACGGCTGATTTTCGACAAAAGAGATAACACCCCCCCATTACGTCATGCTTCAGAAATGTGGAAAATGGTCCGTTTTCAAATGTTTTATTTTTGAACGTCAGTTCACATTTGTAGGTGGATCATCAGTGTTAGAGCTAAAATTAGCATGTTTAAAGTGATTTTCATGCTTCCAGGGGCCCAAAACACAAGATTTATGGAATGGTTAAAAGTGCATGAAAATGGCCAATTTACTCACTCTGAGTTCTCAAAAAGGGTTTCTTCACCCTGGGAAGTTAATTAAATACCATTTGGAGGCATTTAATGTTCGAGCAAAAACGGCTGATTTTCGACAAAAGAGATAACACCCCCCCATTACGTCATGCTTCAGAAATGTGGAAAATGGTCCGTTTTCAAATGTTTTATTTTTAAATGTCAGTTCACATTTGTAGGTGGATCATCAGTGTTAGAGCTAAAATTAGCATGTTTAAAGTGATTTTCATGCTTCCAGGGGCCCAAAACACAAGATTTATGGAATGGTTAAAAGTGCATGAAAATGGCCAATTTACTCACTCTGAGTTCTCAAAAAGGGTTTCTTCACCCCGGGAAGTTAATTAAATACCATTTGGAGGCATTTAATGTTCGAGCAAAAACGGCTGATTTTCGACAAAAGAGATAACACCCCCCCATTACGTCATGCTTCAGAAATGTGGAAAATGGTCCGTTTTCAAATGTTTTATTTTTGAACGTCAGTTCACATTTGTAGGTGGATCATCAGTGTTAGAGCTAAAATTAGCATGTTTAAAGTGATTTTCATGCTTCCAGGGGCTCGGGAAGTTAATTAAATACCATTTGGAGGCATTTAATGTTCGAGCAAAAACGGCTGATTTTCGACAAAAGAGATAACACCCCCCCATTACGTCATGCTTCAGAAATGTGGAAAATGGTCCGTTTTCAAATGTTTTATTTTTGAACGTCAGTTCACATTTGTAGGTGGATCATCAGTGTTAGAGCTAAAATTAGCATGTTTAAAGTGATTTTCATGCTTCCAGGGGCTCGGGAAGTTAATTAAATACCATTTGGAGGCATTTAATGTTCGAGCAAAAACGGCTGATTTTCGACAAAAGAGATAACACCCCCCCATTACGTCATGCTTCAGAAATGTGGAAAATGGTCCGTTTTCAAATGTTTTATTTTTGAACGTCAGTTCACATTTGTAGGTGGATCATCAGTGTTAGAGCTAAAATTAGCATGTTTAAAATGATTTTCATGCTTCCAGGGGCTCGGGAAGTTAATTAAATACCATTTGGAGGCATTTAATGTTCGAGCAAAAACGGCAGATTTTCGACAAAAGAGATAACACCCCCCCATTACGTCATGCTTCAGAAATGTGGAAAATGGTCCGTTTTCAAATGTTTTATTTTTGAACGTCAGTTCACATTTGTAGGTGGATCATCAGTGTTAGAGCTAAAATTAGCATGTTTAAAGTGATTTTCATGCTTCCAGGGGCTCGGGAAGTTAATTAAATACCATTTGGAGGCATTTAATGTTCGAGCAAAAACGGCTGATTTTCGACAAAAGAGATAACACCCCCCCATTACGTCATGCTTCAGAAATGTGGAAAATGGTCCGTTTTCAAATGTTTTATTTTTGAACGTCAGTTCACATTTGTAGGTGGATCATCAGTGTTAGAGCTAAAATTAGCATGTTTAAAGTGATTTTCATGCTTCCAGGGGCCCAAAACACAAGATTTATGGAATGGTTAAAAGTGCATGAAAATGGCCAATTTACTCACTCTGAGTTCTCAAAAAGGGTTTCTTCACCCTGGGAAGTTAATTAAATACCATTTGGAGGCATTTAATGTTCGAGCAAAAACGGCTGATTTTCGACAAAAGAGATAACACCCCCCCATTACGTCATGCTTCAGAAATGTGGAAAATGGTCCGTTTTCAAATGTTTTATTTTTGAACGTCAGTTCACATTTGCAGGTGGATCATCAGTGTTAGAGCTAAAATTAGCATGTTTAAAGTGATTTTCATGCTTCCAGGGGCTCGGGAAGTTAATTAAATACCATTTGGAGGCATTTAATGTTCGAGCAAAAACGGCTGATTTTCAACAAAAGAGATAACACCCCCCCATTACGTCATGCTTCAGAAATGTGGAAAATGGTCCGTTTTCAAATGTTTTATTTTTGAACGTCAGTTCACATTTGTAGGTGGATCATCAGTGTTAGAGCTAAAATTAGCATGTTTAAAGTCATTTTCATGCTTCCAGGGGCTCGGGAAGTTAATTAAATACCATTTGGAGGCATTTAATGTTCGAGCAAAAACGGCTGATTTTCGACAAAAGAGATAACACCCCCCCATTACGTCATGCTTCAGAAATGTGGAAAATGGTCCGTTTTCAAATGTTTTATTTTTAAATGTCAGTTCACATTTGTAGGTGGATCATCAGTGTTAGAGCTAAAATTAGCATGTTTAAAGTGATTTTCATGCTTCCAGGGGCCCAAAACACAAGATTTATGGAATGGTTAAAAGTGCATGAAAATGGCCAATTTACTCACTCTGAGTTCTCAAAAAGGGTTTCTTCACCCCGGGAAGTTAATTAAATACCATTTGGAGGCATTTAATGTTCGAGCAAAAACGGCTGATTTTCGACAAAAGAGATAACACCCCCATTACGTCATGCTTCAGAAATGTGGAAAATGGTCCGTTTTCAAATGTTTTATTTTTGAACGTCAGTTCACATTTGTAGGTGGATCATCAGTGTTAGAGCTAAAATTAGCATGTTTAAAGTGATTTTCATGCTTCCAGGGGCCCAAAACACAAGATTTATGGAATGGTTAAAAGTGCATGAAAATGGCCAATTTACTCACTCTGAGTTCTCAAAAAGGGTTTCTTCACCCC